>NW_028155326.1:0-30434 GCF_963514095.1 Eutrigla gurnardus | reverse complement strand
GCCGTTATTTGGACAACTGACACAGCATAGTGGTTAAAACGTGTGTACCTGCAAATAACTAAAACAGCCTTAAAAGCTACTTCCCTCGCGTGAAACAGCTGTTACATCCTTTTCACCACATTAAACTTGTAATAGCATTGTTTTGCACTTATTTGATGTTTAGACGCCATTTGTGTTCAAAGACACTGGAATCACATTGAAACGAATGCAGATCCACTCCAGAGTGCTGTTATGACTTAATGTGTTGATCTCGGCTGGGACATTGAAGAATGCAGCTTATTTGACAACGTGACACAGCAATAGTGGTTAAAACGTGTGTTACCTGCAAATAACAGCTTAAAAGCCTCTTCCCTGCGTGAAACAGCTAGGTACAGCCTTTTCACCACATTAAACTTGTAAAAGCATTGTTTTGCACTTATTTGATGTTTAGACGCCATTTTGTGTTCAAAGACACTGGAATCACATTGAAACGAAAGCAGATCCACTCCAGAGTGCTGTTATGACTTAAATGTGTTGATCTCGGTGGGACATTGAAGAATGCAGCTTATTTGACAACTGACACAGCAATAGTGGTTAAAACGTGTGTTACCTGCAAATAACAGCTTAAAAGCCTCTTCCCTGCGTGAAACAGCTGTTACAGCCTTTTCACCACATTAAACTTGTAAAAGCATTGTTTTGCACTTATTTGATGTTTAGACGCCATTTTGTGTTCAAAGACACTGGAATCACATTGAAACGAAAGCAGATCCACTCCAGAGTGCTGTTATGACTTAAATGTGTTGATCTCGGTGGGACATTGAAGAATGCAGCTTATTTGACAAGTGACACAGCAATAGTGGTTAAAACGTGTGTTACCTGCAAATAACAGCTTAAAAGCCTCTTCCCTGCGTGAAACAGCTATTACAGCCTTTTCACCACATTAAACTTGTAAAAGCATTGTTTTGCACTTATTTGATGTTTAGACGCCATTTTGTGTTCAAAGACACTGGAATCACATTGAAACGAAAGCAGATCCACTCCAGAGTGCTGTTATGACTTAAATGTGTTGATCTCGGTGGGACATTGAAGAATGCAGCTTATTTGACAACTGACACAGCAATAGTGGTTAAAACGTGTGTTACCTGCAAATAACAGCTTAAAAGCCTCTTCCCTGCGTGAAACAGCTGTTACAGCCTTTTCACCACATTAAACTTGTAAAAGCATTGTTTTGCACTTATTTGATGTTTAGACGCCATTTTGTGTTCAAAGACACTGGAATCACATTGAAACGAAAGCAGATCCACTCCAGAGTGCTGTTATGACTTAAATGTGTTGATCTCGGTGGGACATTGAAGAATGCAGCTTATTTGAACAACTGACACAGCAATAGTGGTTAAAACGTGTGTTACCTGCAAATAACAGCTTAAAAGCCTCTTCCCTGCGTGAAACAGCTGTTACAGCCTTTTCACCACATTAAACTTGTAAAAGCATTGTTTTGCACTTATTTGATGTTTAGACGCCATTTTGTGTTCAAAGACACTGGAATCACATTGAAACGAAAGCAGATCCACTCCAGAGTGCTGTTATGACTTAAATGTGTTGATCTCGGTGGGACATTGAAGAATGCAGCTTATTTGACAAGTGACACAGCAATAGTGGTTAAAACGTGTGTTACCTGCAAATAACAGCTTAAAAGCCTCTTCCCTGCGTGAAACAGCTATTACAGCCTTTTCACCACATTAAACTTGTAAAAGCATTGTTTTGCACTTATTTGATGTTAGACGCCATTTTGTGTTCAAAGACACTGGAATCACATTGAAACGAAAGCAGATCCACTCCAGAGTGCTGTTATGACTTAAATGTGTTGATCTCGGTGGGACATTGAAGAATGCAGCTTATTTGACAAGTGACACAGCAATAGTGGTTAAAACGTGTGTTACCTGCAAATAACAGCTTAAAAGCCTCTTCCCTGCGTGAAACAGCTATTACAGCCTTTTCACCACATTAAACTTGTAAAAGCATTGTTTTGCACTTATTTGATGTTTAGACGCCATTTTGTGTTCAAAGACACTGGAATCACATTGAAACGAAAGCAGATCCACTCCAGAGTGCTGTTATGACTTAAATGTGTTGATCTCGGTGGGACATTGAAGAATGCAGCTTATTTGACAAGTGACACAGCAATAGTGGTTAAAACGTGTGTTACCTGCAAATAACAGCTTAAAAGCCTCTTCCCTGCGTGAAACAGCTATTACAGCCTTTTCACCACATTAAACTTGTAAAAGCATTGTTTTGCACTTATTTGATGTTTAGACGCCATTTTGTGTTCAAAGACACTGGAATCACATTGAAACGAAAGCAGATCCACTCCAGAGTGCTGTTATGACTTAAATGTGTTGATCTCGGTGGGACATTGAAGAATGCAGCTTATTTGACAAGTGACACAGCAATAGTGGTTAAAACGTGTGTTACCTGCAAATAACAGCTTAAAAGCCTCTTCCCTGCGTGAAACAGCTATTACAGCCTTTTCACCACATTAAACTTGTAAAAGCATTGTTTTGCACTTATTTGATGTTTAGACGCCATTTTGTGTTCAAAGACACTGGAATCACATTGAAACGAAAGCAGATCCACTCCAGAGTGCTGTTATGACTTAAATGTGTTGATCTCGGTGGGACATTGAAGAATGCAGCTTATTTGACAAGTGACACAGCAATAGTGGTTAAAACGTGTGTTACCTGCAAATAACAGCTTAAAAGCCTCTTCCCTGCGTGAAACAGCTATTACAGCCTTTTCACCACATTAAACTTGTAAAAGCATTGTTTTGCACTTATTTGATGTTTAGACGCCATTTTGTGTTCAAAGACACTGGAATCACATTGAAACGAAAGCAGATCCACTCCAGAGTGCTGTTATGACTTAAATGTGTTGATCTCGGTGGGACATTGAAGAATGCAGCTTATTTGACAACTGACACAGCAATAGTGGTTAAAACGTGTGTTACCTGCAAATAACAGCTTAAAAGCCTCTTCCCTGCGTGAAACAGCTGTTACAGCCTTTTCACCACATTAAACTTGTAAAAGCATTGTTTTGCACTTATTTGATGTTTAGACGCCATTTTGTGTTCAAAGACACTGGAATCACATTGAAACGAAAGCAGATCCACTCCAGAGTGCTGTTATGACTTAAATGTGTTGATCTCGGTGGGACATTGAAGAATGCAGCTTATTTGACAACTGACACTGCAATAGTGGTTAAAACGTGTGTTACCTGCAAATAACAGCTTAAAAGCCTCTTCCCTGCGTGAAACAGCTGTTACAGCCTTTTCACCACATTAAACTTGTAAAAGCATTGTTTTGCACTTATTTGATGTTTAGACGCCATTTTGTGTTCAAAGACACTGGAATCACATTGAAACGAAAGCAGATCCACTCCAGAGTGCTGTTATGACTTAAATGTGTTGATCTCGGTGGGACATTGAAGAATGCAGCTTATTTGACAAGTGACACAGCAATAGTGGTTAAAACGTGTGTTACCTGCAAATAACAGTTTAAAAGCCTCTTCCCTGCGTGAAACAGCTGTTACAGCCTTTTCACCACATTAAACTTGTAAAAGCATTTTTTTGCACTTATTTGATGTTTAGACGCCATTTTGTGTTCAAAGACACTGGAATCACATTGAACCGAAAGCAGATCCACTCCAGAGTGCTGTTATGACTTAAATGTGTTGATCTCGGTGGGACATTGAAGAATGCAGCTTATTTGACAACTGACACAGCAATAGTGGTTAAAACGTGTGTTACCTGCAAATAACAGCTTAAAAGCTCTTCCCTGCGTGAAACAGCTGTTACAGCCTTTTCACCACATTAAACTTGTAAAAGCATTGTTTTGCACTTATTTGATGTTTAGACGCCATTTTGTGTTCAAAGACACTGGAATCACATTGAAACGAAAGCAGATCCACTCCAGAGTGCTGTTATGACTTAAATGTGTTGATCTCGGTGGGACATTGAAGAATGCAGCTTATTTGACAACTGACACAGCAATAGTGGTTAAAACGTGTGTTACCTGCAAATAACAGCTTAAAAGCCTCTTCCTTGCGTGAAACAGCTGTTACAGCCTTTTCACCACATTAAACTTGTAAAAGCATTGTTTTGCACTTATTTGATGTTTAGACGCCATTTTGTGTTCAAAGACACTGGAATCACATTGAAACGAAAGCAGATCCACTCCAGAGATCTGTTATGACTTAAATGTGTTGATCTCGGTGGGACATTGAAGAATGCAGCTTATTTGACAACTTACACAGCAATAGTGGTTAAAACGTGTGTTACCTGCAAATAACACCTTAAAAGCCTCTTCCCTGCGTGAAACAGCTATTACAGCCTTTTCACCACATTAAACTTGTAAAAGCATTGTTTTGCACTTATTTGATGTTTAGACGCCATTTTGTGTTCAAAGACACTGGAATCACATTGAAACGAAAGCAGATCCACTCCAGAGTGCTGTTATGACTTAAATGTGTTGATCTCGGTGGGACATTGAAGAATGCAGCTTATTTGACAAGTGACACAGCAATAGTGGTTAAAACGTGTGTTACTTGTGTAGAAGAAATTGTTTTACCTTACTTTTCTTATTTGGTTTTGGTATAATGTTCCTTTCTCTCTAAACATCAAATGTCCTGCTGAGCTGTTTTCCATTGTGTTAACCCTTGCCGTCTTGATGAAAAGACTCCTTGATCTTTCCCTCTTCCTGAATGGTCTCTGTCTCAAATACATTGATCAAGGCCCGATGAGTGACCCCTGTAGTGACATCGTCTAGCTCTCCCGAGAACAGTCACACCTTGTAGATATCAACAGATGTCTCTTCCTCTGCAGAGAGACATGTGTTGATTCAATGCAAATCCACTCATGACGCCTTCCCTTTTGTTCTCTGGCATGTTCTGTATAAATCCAACTCGGCCAAGCCATTCGACAGACTGGATCTTCATAGACACACTGTGAATTTCTTTTCTCCACTGTCAGTGATTAAACCTCATTTGAACCAGCTACAGAATTGGACCTGAAGAGTTTTCTTCCACAATATGGCGTTGTCGGCAACTCGCTAACCCTGGGCTAGAGGACGTCTGGACTGGAGGGAGTGATTTTGAATATTAGCAATCTGCGCCAAATTCAAAGGGTAAAGGAAGCCTCTTGTAAAATTCCTAACTTTTGCTGATATTCACAATGCCCTGTCTCAGGTCCAGATCTTCCATAGACCCAGGTAACGCGATTTAAATTTTCAAATAGCAGCGGTTGACTGCAGGCTGTTCTGGTGAGTTTTAAGCAAAAAAAAAAAAAAAAAGGCCTTTGGTAGCATAATGACAGTTTGCATGGTGAAATTCTCCGTGACCTTATGGGTCTGAGTGTTTCTCTATGTGAGGGATTGTTATGTGAGGTCGATGATATTGAAAGTAGGGGTAGCCAGACCGCCGCTCGTATCAGCGTAAATCCTATTGGTAGTGTAATGACAGTTTGCATAGTAGAATTCTCTTTAAATGAGGATTTTTCTATGTGAGAGATTATTATATGAGGTCGATGATATTGAAAGTAGGGGTAGCCAGACCGCCGCTCGTATCATCGTAAATCCTATTGGTAGTGTAATGACAGTTTGCATAGTAGAATTCTCTTTAAATGAGGATTTTTCTATGTGAGAGATTATTATATGAGGTCGATGATATTGAAAGTAGGGGTAGCCAGACCGCCGCTCGTATCATCGTAAATCCTATTGGTAGTGTAATGACAGTTTGCATAGTAGAATTCTCTTTAAATGAGGATTTTTCTATGTGAGAGATTATTATATGAGGTCGATGACATTGAAGTAGGGGTAGCCAGACCGCCGCTCATGTCATCGTAATTCCTACTTGGAAATTGAAACTCTGTAATCTTATGGATTTCAGTGGTTCTCTTTGTAAAAGATTGTTATATTGAATGAATGATGTGTGTTTGACAGTTGTATGAGCTCATTGTAACGTCTTATTTGTCAATGTTGTGTATTTGTGTTTTGCTGTGATTTAAGGCCCGCTGTGGCCGTAGAAATGTTGTTTTCTTGCTGTGAGAAATTATTGCTGGAATTGAGTAGTTGTTCAGGAGGTTACAATTGAACACAACATTCCAGCTCTAGTTCCTTATCCGTTAGTTAAATAGCCTTTTGATCACTGTGATTCACGACTACTGTTTTGAGATAAACCACGTGGCTAAGAGCACTTTATTTTCATGTAAATACAAATTTTTCTTCACTGTGTAGAATCACTTCTTTAGCTAGTTGGGTTGTAAGTCTGTTTTAATTAATTTTTCCCAACCTACTTTAGTTTTCTTTTTAAATACGTTATATTCTATTTTTCTTTTGTTTTTTTTGTTACTCAAGACTGTTAGTAACTTGCCCTTTACCCCTTCTCTAACTAGTTGGTTTGTCTCTCTGATTTAATTAGTTTCCCCCACTCTGCCCTTTCTTATTAACTCTTTTGTTCCTTACTGTGGTTAAATTGTTGGGTTTTTTTAGTATTCTGGCTTCTCTTTAGCCTGTTGAATTGTTAATTTTTTTTAACTCACTTCACCCTACCTACCTTCTACTATTTTTTGTAAATATTTCATTTTTTCAATTTTATGATTTCTTGTTTCTCATAACTAATACTGTACCTTATCCTTCTAGTATTATCATTTCGTTTGAGCTCGTTGTTTCTGTATCAATTAATTTGCCCCCTTTTATTTTTTTGTCAAAATATTGTTCTCAATATTTAGTACTATTATTAATTTCTCGTTAATCATTTTATAATATTTTTGTTTCAATTGTACTTTTATTTTTACTGTATTTCATTGTTATCTTTATTATTATTATTTTTTATTTTCGCCTGGTTTTTGCCTGGAATGCTCTATACAAATCTGCCACCCTATTGAACGGAGTTAAACTGAGAGAGCGTTCACAGACACCAGGATGAACGCATTCACAGTAGCGTTCATCAGGCAGAAATACAGTACGTTCAGTTCACGTTCTTCCCAAAATATGAACGAGTTCAACAACTATCGTTCAATGAACAGGTTCAGGCACAACACTGTTTAGCAGTATTGTTTCTGTAACTAGTTGGTTGTCTGTTTTAATGCATTTTCAGCAACCTACCTGTTGCTATTTTAGTCTTTTTGTAAATACATTATTTTTCTATTTTATTACTTCAGGTTTCACATACTGTTAGTACCTTGTCCTTTAAGTGTTATTGTTTATCTTAACTAGTTTGCTGTTTTTTTTGTCTATATGAATTAATTTTTACCTTTTGTTAATATTATTTTTTTTTATTTTTTAAATGTATTATTTTCATTTTTAAATTTCTCGTTAATAATTATGTTGGTTTTAATTTTTATTTCATCTTATTTTGTATTAGTGTTTCATTATTATTTTCGCTTGTACATTTTATTTTATTTTTTCTCTCTTCTAAAAAAAAAAAAGAAAAAAAAAGAGGGATAAATTAACTGAATTATATGACTCGCCATCAATCCTAAAGACTTGAATTATAATTTAATTATAATTATAATCATTTTCACTTTTGTCCTGACGAAGGCCAGTTTGGCTGAAACGCGTTGACTCGCTTTTAATAGATTAGCCATGTACCAATAAAGGCATTTTAATTGGTCGTACCCTCACGAGTGCCTCGGTTTTCTGTCTGCAACCCACCCTTTATGGATCTCCCCAACTGAAGAGCACCTGAGGGATACACTTTTCTGCAACAACCAAGAAGCACTCCATGCACTGCGTTCCTACTTGAATTATAACTTGAAATGTTGAATTGTCCTCTGAGGTTGTAAACACAGTAGGCGTCTCCGGCATCACTAAACAAAACCCAGTAAGTGCTCCAATGACAGTGGAATTAGGCCCCCTATCTAGAGAACATGTCTTTCAAATGGCTACTGATACCCCTCTGAAATTACTGGGTCGTGATTTATTATGTAAATTTGGCTGCACCATTAATGCACCCCTTATGGGGTATATCTTGATGTACCTGATGCTAATGTTAATACTGTGTTTTCTAGGCTACAACAGGTTTCCCGATCAGTGACCTATGCTTGGCAGTTGCCCTCTCCTCAACTTTCTTTCTGATCACCTCTTAACTCTGTTTCCCTCCTTCCTTCCCTAATTGATGGCAAGCCATATAGTTGTGAAAGTTGATCTTAGTTGATCATTAGCTCACCCCGTCCCGAACCACTAGACACACCACTTGCAAAACCTGAGTTAATTTGTTTGTAGATGGTACCTCATACCGCTCTCCCACTGGAGCACTTGACTAGAACCCTATGAAATCTGTTTTAATTTTTCAAGATTCCTTTTATTTTTCCAGAATTTCGTGCTCTCCGTTTTTATTTTCTAAATTCTGATTTCCATTTTTATTTTTCTAAATTCCATGTTTTCCCATTTAATTTTTCCCAAATTCCGTACTTCCCGTTTTAATTTTTCTAAATCCCGGTTTCTGTTTAATCTTTCTAAATTATTTTTTCCAGTTTAATTTATTATAGAAATTCAGTATTTTACAATTTCATAGCATTTTTCATCAAATAGTGTCTAATCGTGTAGGTGATAGATCAAAATAAAGACATTTCTAGCAGCCCCCTGCCCCTGACTTTCGCTGTGTCTAAAATCAGCGTACCTGTCAATCCACTCGCTGCTATTTATGTTTCACTTTTCAGACATGCTGGATGAGGCGGTGTTCCCGTTGATTACACAACGTTTAACCTCCCCCCCCCCCCCCCTTTTTCCCTTTTCTTTCAGCTTAGGTATGGTAACAAACTCTTATAATGTTCGAGAAAACATTGATTTTCAGATTTTGACAAATTCCACGAAATTCCACGTTTTACAGGTATTCTTGTCAGATTCTGCGTTTTAGTCTATGTGCATTGTGGGAATCAGAGAGCCCTACACTTGACTCAGGTTATGCAATTGGTCCCCTATTTGAGATCCTAGAATCTCACCCACCCCCTTCCACCCCCCATGCTCAGCCCCACAAGCTGAGTTCTTTGCTTTAACGTGGCTACGTTACAAGCTGCCCCCGACACCTCTGAGCGCTCTCCCTGGTTGTGTTGTTTTATGATTTGTGGAGCTCCTGCGACGGCCGCGCATTAGCCACACATTTCTTGCTTCCTCAACTTGTTTGTGTGACACATGGTGTGACTCACAGGAGCAAATGGGGAATGGTTGCTGCAATAAGCAGATTTACGTTGCTCCTGTTACGTCCCTAAATTCAAACAATTTTGTCAACACAAACCAAGAAGAGCATTCCCCCCGTGAGGACTCTTTTGTAAATATGCTGATTGACTTTGTACAAAGTCATATGTTCACATGTTATTGTTATTGTTTTTTTTTTAATCATATGTTTTCAACATAGACTGAAGTTTTTGCAAACAGAAAAGCAGACACCACAACAGTGACTACTCTGCTCCTCAGAGACATTGTCTGCCTGTTTGGGATCCCACGCTGCATTAACAGCGACAACGGCACCCATTTCAACTCCTCTATCACACGAGAACTCTGCAAGGAACTGTGTTCTTCTGTCTAAGCTCTGCACTAACAGGTGATCGCAGCTCACACGCCTCCCACTGACGGGAACTATCACAACCTTCAGCCTGGTGATTTCAACCCTGAAGCAGTTCAAGCAAAGGAACGCTCTCCAGCCCAGGTGGACCGGCCCATCTCAAATACTGCTGACCAACAACACTGTCATGAAGTGTGTGACACCCCACATGGATCCACTCTTCACACCAGTGAAGATCAACAACCCAGCAGGATGCCAACATGGACCAGTGAAGATCAACAGCCCGGCAGGAGAACAACCCGGAACGGTGCTGTTCTGACCAGATGCTGATGAACGACACCAACATGGCTGCTGCTTGTGACCGGAGTATCACTTTTGTGGCTCCTTTGCAGTACCAGTATTAAGCAATGGGGACAGAAGGTTGCTTTGGAAGATCCCCCTCTTAATACTGAAACCACGGAGCCACCAGAAAAAAAGAAGCATATTAGCAACATCTCGTCCCTGCTTGAATGCTCCATCCTTCAACAGAGACGGGAAACTGGACCAAATACAATCTCCACACACGACCAAATGATTTCCACAAACACCTATATCAACCTGACTAGAATGGTAGCTTATCACAGCTCAAATTCTACCAATTGTTACGTATGTGGATTCATCCCACATAGCACAAATGAAGGCCTCCCCCTGATGGCTCTGCCCATTTCTGACTGCGACACGTGCCATTTACTTCACCTAAATACACACACATCTTACACCCATGAACTGTCCCCAGTTACACCTGAACTGAGACCTTTACCTTGCAAAACATCCACAAGCAAGTGTCAGGCATGCACTGATGTCCCTGCTGCCATCCCTCTTAGAGTAGTTCCACGACCATTAAAGTGGTGCATTAAAGGTACCGGAGTTGGTCATGACATGGGACATTCGAACTGTGACTCGCTGTTTTATCCAATACCAAGAAGTTCTCCCAGAATATGGACTTCAGACTACAGCCCTTCACCTACAGCTTGTTCTACACTTGACATTAACTTTTCTAGGTTAGCCACAGCGGCTTCTTTTTGTTCCGTCCCAGCTGGAAAAGGGATGTACTGGATATGTGGACAAAAAGCATATTAATATCTTCCTAAGGGTTGGAGCGGAGTGTGTGGCCTGGGCTACGTAGTCCCAGCAATGCGAGTTGTAGATAAATTGCCTACAATTCCCTCAGGATTAAAGTCAACAAGATCTAAACGAGATGTGTTAATCACCCACTCACAGACATATTGGAGCCGTCTATTCGGCATGCTTATTCCCAGTTATGGTGTATTGTCTTCCCTGAATCAGAGAAGAGATCTTTCCAAACGTATAGAGGATTTAGCTAATACCACTTCCCTAGGTTTGTCTCTCTTATCAAAAGAGCTGGCTGCAACCCGTCTAGTTGCCTTACAGAATAGAGAAGCTTTAGACTATCTTTTAGCATCCCAGGGTGGTACTTGTGCAGTGATTGGTGTTGAATGTTGTACTTATGTGCCAGATTATAATGCTAGCCTTTCTGATGTCATTGCACATGTTAAACACATTGCTGATGAAGTGTACACCAGCGATATTAGTAGCCCTTTTCAATGGTTGGAAACCCTCATTGGTCGTTGGGGTACAAATATAGTTCAATATGTTTTTGTTGGTTTAATCTGTTTTATATTTTTTGTTATTATTTTTCTTGTATCAGAGCAATGTGTAAAATTATTACAGCTAAGGTGACTACTCAATGAACTACTCACGACGTACCTAAAGAATTATTTCATGATGTTTTCGACAAATTGTGTAGAATTGATGTATTGTAATTTTCTTACTTCACTTGATTACATTTTCTTGTGTATTTAGTGTTGTCCTATAGGACAAAATGGGAAATTGTAGAAGAAATTGTGTTACCTTACTTTTCTTATTTGGTTTTGGTATAATGTTCCTTTCTCTCTAAACATCAAATGTCCTGCTGAGCTGTTTTCCATTGTGTTAACCCTTGCCGTCTTGATGAAAAGACTCCTTGATCTTTCCCTCTTCCTGAATGGTCTCTGTCTCAAATACATTGATCAAGGCCCGATGAGTGACCCCTGTAGTGACATCGTCTAGCTCTCCCGAGAACAGTCACACCTTGTAGATATCAACAGATGTCTCTTCCTCTGCAGAGAGACATGTGTTGATTCAATGCAAATCCACTCATGACGCCTTCCCTTTTGTTCTCTGGCATGTTCTGTATAAATCCAACTCGGCCAAGCCATTCGACAGACTGGATCTTCATAGACACACTGTGAATTTCTTTTCTCCACTGTCAGTGATTAAACCTCATTTGAACCAGCTACAGAATTGGACCTGAAGAGTTTTCTTCCACACTTGCAAATAACAGCTTAAAAGCCTCTTCCCTGCGTGAAACAGCTATTACAGCCTTTTCACCACATTAAACTTGTAAAAGCATTGTTTTGCACTTATTTGATGTTTAGACGCCATTTTGTGTTCAAAGACACTGGAATCACATTGAAACGAAAGCAGATCCACTCCAAAGTGCTTTTATGACTTAAATGTGTTGATCTCGGTGGGACATTGAAGAATGCAGCTTATTTGACAACTGACACTGCAATAGTGGTTAAAACGTGTGTTACCTGCAAATAACAGCTTAAAAGCCTCTTCCCTGCGTGAAACAGCTGTTACAGCCTTTTCACCACATTAAACTTGTAAAAGCATTGTTTTGCACTTATTTGATGTTTAGACGCCATTTTGTGTTCAAAGACACTGGAATCACATTGAAACGAAAGCAGATCCACTCCAGAGTGCTGTTATGACTTAAATGTGTTGATCTCGGTGGGACATTGAAGAATGCAGCTTATTTGACAACTGACACAGCAATAGTGGTTAAAACGTGTGTTACCTGCAAATAACAGCTTAAAAGCCTCTTCCCTGCGTGAAACAGCTGTTACAGCCTTTTCACCACATTAAACTTGTAAAAGCATTGTTTTGCACTTATTTGATGTTTAGACGCCATTTTGTGTTTAAAGACACTGGAATCACATTGAAACGAAAGCAGATCCACTCCAGAGTGCTGTTATGACTTAAATGTGTTGATCTCGGTGGAACATTGAAGAATGCAGCTTATTTGACAACTGACACTGCAATAGTGGTTAAAACGTGTGTTACCTGCAAATAACAGCTTAAAAGCCTCTTCCCTGCGTGAAACAGCTGTTACAGCCTTTTCACCACATTAAACTTGTAAAAGCATTGTTTTGCACTTATTTGATGTTTAGACGCCATTTTGTGTTCAAAGACACTGGAATCACATTGAAACGAAAGCAGATCCACTCCAGAGTGCTGTTATGACTTAAATGTGTTGATCTCGGTGGGACATTGAAGAATGCAGCTTATTTGACAACTGACACAGCAATAGTGGTTAAAACGTGTGTTACCTGCAAATAACAGCTTAAAAGCCTCTTCCCTGCGTGAAACAGCTGTTACAGCCTTTTCACCACATTAAACTTGTAAAAGCATTGTTTTGCACTTATTTGATGTTTAGACGCCATTTTGTGTTCAAAGACACTGGAATCACATTGAAACGAAAGCAGATCCACTCCAGAGTGCTGTTATGACTTAAATGTGTTGATCTCGGTGGGACATTGAAGAATGCAGCTTATTTGACAAGTGACACAGCAATAGTGGTTAAAACGTGTGTTACCTGCAAATAACACCTTAAAAGCCTCTTCCCTGCGTGAAACAGCTATTACAGCCTTTTCACCACATTAAACTTGTAAAAGCATTGTTTTGCACTTATTTGATGTTTAGACGCCATTTTGTGTTCAAAGACACTGGAATCACATTGAAACGAAAGCAGATCCACTCCAGAGTGCTTTTATGACTTAAATGTGTTGATCTCGGTGGGACATTGAAGAATGCAGCTTATTTGACAACTGACACTGCAATAGTGGTTAAAACGTGTGTTACCTGCAAATAACAGCTTAAAAGCCTCTTCCCTGCGTGAAACAGCTGTTACAGCCTTTTCACCACATTAAACTTGTAAAAGCATTGTTTTGCACTTATTTGATGTTTAGACGCCATTTTGTGTTCAAAGACACTGGAATCACATTGAAACGAAAGCAGATCCACTCCAGAGTGCTGTTATGACTTAAATGTGTTGATCTCGGTGGGACATTGAAGAATGCAGCTTATTTGACAAGTGACACAGCAATAGTGGTTAAAACGTGTGTTACCTGCAAATAACACCTTAAAAGCCTCTTCCCTGCGTGAAACAGCTATTACAGCCTTTTCACCACATTAAACTTGTAAAAGCATTGTTTTGCACTTATTTGATGTTTAGACGCCATTTTGTGTTCAAAGACACTGGAATCACATTGAAACGAAAGCAGATCCACTCCAGAGTGCTTTTATGACTTAAATGTGTTGATCTCGGTGGGACATTGAAGAATGCAGCTTATTTGACAACTGACACTGCAATAGTGGTTAAAACGTGTGTTACCTGCAAATAACAGCTTAAAAGCCTCTTCCCTGCGTGAAACAGCTGTTACAGCCTTTTCACCACATTAAACTTGTAAAAGCATTGTTTTGCACTTATTTGATGTTTAGACGCCATTTTGTGTTCAAAGACACTGGAATCACATTGAAACGAAAGCAGATCCACTCCAGAGTGCTGTTATGACTTAAATGTGTTGATCTCGGTGGGACATTGAAGAATGCAGCTTATTTGACAAGTGACACAGCAATAGTGGTTGAAACGTGTGTTACCTGCAAATAACAGCTTAAAAGCCTCTTCCTTGCGTGAAACAGCTATTACAGCCTTTTCACCACATTAAACTTGTAAAAGCATTGTTTTGCACTTATTTGATGTTTAGATGCCATTTTGTGTTCAAAGACACTGGAATCACACTGAAACGAAAGCAGATCCACTCCAGAGTGCTTTTATGACTTAAATGTGTTGATCTCGGTGGGACATTGAAGAATGCAGCTTATTTGACAACTGACACTGCAATAGTGGTTAAAACGTGTGTTACCTGCAAATAACAGCTTAAAAGCCTCTTCCCTGCGTGAAACAGCTATTACAGCCTTTTCACCACATTAAACTTGTAAAAGCATTGTTTTGCACTTATTTGATGTTTAGACGCCATTTTGTGTTCAAAGACACTGGAATCACATTGAAACGAAAGCAGATCCACTCCAGAGTGCTGTTATGACTTAAATGTGTTGATCTCGGTGGGACATTGAAGAATGCAGCTTATTTGACAAGTGACACAGCAATAGTGGTTAAAACGTGTGTTACCTGCAAATAACAGCTTAAAAGCCTCTTCCCTGCGTGAAACAGCTATTACAGCCTTTTCACCACATTAAACTTGTAAAAGCATTGTTTTGCACTTATTTGATGTTTAGACGCCATTTTGTGTTCAAAGACACTGGAATCACATTGAAACGAAAGCAGATCCACTCCAGAGTGCTGTTATGACTTAAATGTGTTGATCTCGGTGGGACATTGAAGAATGCAGCTTATTTGACAAGTGACACAGCAATAGTGGTTAAAACGTGTGTTACCTGCAAATAACAGCTTAAAAGCCTCTTCCCTGCGTGAAACAGCTATTACAGCCTTTTCACCACATTAAACTTGTAAAAGCATTGTTTTGCACTTATTTGATGTTTAGACGCCATTTTGTGTTCAAAGACACTGGAATCACATTGAAACGAAAGCAGATCCACTCCAGAGTGCTGTTATGACTTAATGTGTTGATCTCGGTGGGACATTGAAGAATGCAGCTTATTTGACAAGTGACACAGCAATAGTGGTTAAAACGTGTGTTACCTGCAAATAACAGCTTAAAAAGCCTCTTCCCTGCGTGAAACAGCTATTACAGCCTTTTCACCACATTAAACTTGTAAAAGCATTGTTTTGCACTTATTTGATGTTTAGACGCCATTTTGTGTTCAAAGACACTGGAATCACATTGAAACGAAAGCAGATCCACTCCAGAGTGCTGTTATGACTTAAATTGTTGATCTCGGTGGGACATTGAAGAACCACTATTGCTGTGTCAGTTGTCAAATAAGCTGCATTCTTCAATGTCCCACCGAGATCAACACATTTAAGTCATAACAGCACTCTGGAGTGGATCTGCTTTCGTTTCAATGTGATTCCAGTGTCTTTGAACACAAAATGGCGTCTAAACATCAAATAAGTGCAAAACAATGCTTTTACAAGTTTAATGTGGTGAAAAGGCTGTAATAGCTGTTTCACGCAGGGAAGAGGCTTTTAAGGTGTTATTTGCAGGTAACACACGTTTTAACCACTATTGCTGTGTCACTTGTCAAATCAGCTGCATTCTTCAATGTCCCACCGAGATCAACACATTTAAGTCATAACAGCACTCTGGAGTGGATCTGCTTTCGTTTCAATGTGATTCCAGTGTCTTTGAACACAAAATGGCGTCTAAACATCAAATAAGTGCAAAACAATGCTTTTACAAGTTTAATGTGGTGAAAAGGCTGTAACAGCTGTTTCACGCAGGGAAGAGGCTTTTAAGCTGTTATTTGCAGGTAACACACGTTTTAACCACTATTGCTGTGTCAGTTGTCAAATAAGCTGCATTCTTCAATGTCCCACCGAGATCAACACATTTAAGTCATAACAGCACTCTGGAGTGGATCTGCTTTCGTTTCAATGTGATTCCAGTGTCTTTGAACACAAAATGGCGTCTAAACATCAAATAAGTGCAAAACAATGCTTACAAGTTTAATGTGGTGAAAAGGCTGTAACAGCTGTTTCACGCAGGGAAGAGGCTTTTAAGCTGTTATTTGCAGGTAACACACGTTTTAACCACTATTGCAGTGTCAGTTGTCAAATAAGCTGCATTCTTCAATGTCCCACCGAGATCAACACATTTAAGTCATAAAAGCACTCTGGAGTGGATCTGCTTTCGTTTCAATGTGATTCCAGTGTCTTTGAACACAAAATGGCGTCTAAACATCAAATAAGTGCAAAACAATGCTTTTACAAGTTTAATGTGGTGAAAAGGCTGTAATAGCTGTTTCACGCAGGGAAGAGGCTTTTAAGCTGTTATTTGCAGGTAACACACGTTTTAACCACTATTGCTGTGTCACTTGTCAAATAAGCTGCATTCTTCAATGTCCCACCGAGATCAACACATTTAAGTCATAACAGCACTCTGGAGTGGATCTGCTTTCGTTTCAATGTGATTCCAGTGTCTTTGAACACAAAATGGCGTCTAAACATCAAATAAGTGCAAAACAATGCTTTTACAAGTTTAATGTGGTGAAAAGGCTGTAACAGCTGTTTCACGCAGGGAAGAGGCTTTTAAGCTGTTATTTGCAGGTAACACACGTTTTAACCACTATTGCTGTGTCACTTGTCAAATAAGCTGCATTCTTCAATGTCCCACCGAGATCAACACATTTAAGTCATAACAGCACTCTGGAGTGCATCTGCTTTCGTTTCAATGTGATTCCAGTGTCTTTGAACACAAAATGGCGTCTAAACATCAAATAAGTGCAAAACAATGCTTTTACAAGTTTAATGTGGTGAAAAGGCTGTAACAGCAGTTTCACGCAGGGAAGAGGCTTTTTAGCTGTTATTTGCAGGTAACACACGTTTTAACCACTATTGCTGTGTCAGTTGTCAAATAAGCTGCATTCTTCAATGTCCCACCGAGATCAACACATTTAAGTCATAACAGCACTCTGGAGTGGATCTGCTTTCGTTTCAATGTGATTCCAGTGTCTTTGAACACAAAATGGCGTCTAAACATCAAATAAGTGCAAAACAATGCTTTTACAAGTTTAATGTGGTGAAAAGGCTGTAACAGCTGTTTCACGCAGGGAAGAGGCTTTTAAGCTGTTATTTGCAGGTAACACACGTTTTAACCACTATTGCTGTGTCACTTGTCAAATAAGCTGCATTCTTCAATGTCCCACCGAGATCAACACATTTAAGTCATAAAAGCACTCTGGAGTGGATCTGCTTTCGTTTCAGTGTGATTCCAGTGTCTTTGAACACAAAATGGCGTCTAAACATCAAATAAGTGCAAAACAATGCTTTTACAAGTTTAATGTGGTGAAAAGGCTGTAATAGCTGTTTCACGCAGGGAAGAGGCTTTTAAGCTGTTATTTGCAGGTAACACACGTTTTAACCACTATTGCTGTGTCACTTGTCAAATAAGCTGCATTCTTCAATGTCCCACCGAGATCAACACATTTAAGTCATAACAGCACTCTGGAGTGGATCTGCTTTCGTTTCAATGTGATTCCAGTGTCTTTGAACACAAAATGGCGTCTAAACATCAAATAAGTGCAAAACAATGCTTTTACAAGTTTAATGTGGTGAAAAGGCTGTAACAGCTGTTTCACGCAGGGAAGAGGCTTTTAAGCTGTTATTTGCATGTAACACACGTTTTAACCACTATTGCTGTGTCACTTGTCAAATAAGCTGCATTCTTCAATGTCCCACCGAGATCAACACATTTAAGTCATAACAGCACTCTGGAGTGGATCTGCTTTCGTTTCAGTGTGATTCCAGTGTCTTTGAACACAAAATGGCGTCTAAACATCAAATAAGTGCAAAACAATGCTTTTACAAGTTTAATGTGGTGAAAAGGCTGTAATAGCTGTTTCACGCAGGGAAGAGGCTTTTAAGCTGTTATTTGCAGGTAACACACGTTTTAACCACTATTGCTGTGTCACTTGTCAAATAAGCTGCATTCTTCAATGTCCCACCGAGATCAACACATTTAAGTCATAACAGCACTCTGGAGTGGATCTGCTTTCGTTTCAATGTGATTCCAGTGTCTTTGAACACAAAATGGCGTCTAAACATCAAATAAGTGCAAAACAATGCTTTTACAAGTTTAATGTGGTGAAAAGGCTGTAACAGCTGTTTCACGCAGGGAAGAGGCTTTTAAGCTGTTATTTGCATGTAACACACGTTTTAACCACTATTGCTGTGTCACTTGTCAAATAAGCTGCATTCTTCAATGTCCCACCGAGATCAACACATTTAAGTCATAACAGCACTCTGGAGTGCATCTGCTTTCGTTTCAATGTGATTCCAGTGTCTTTGAACACAAAATGGCGTCTAAACATCAAATAAGTGCAAAACAATGCTTTTACAAGTTTAATGTGGTGAAAAGGCTGTAACAGCAGTTTCACGCAGGGAAGAGGCTTTTTAGCTGTTATTTGCAGGTAACACACGTTTTAACCACTATTGCTGTGTCAGTTGTCAAATAAGCTGCATTCTTCAATGTCCCACCGAGATCAACACATTTAAGTCATAACAGCACTCTGGAGTGGATCTGCTTTCGTTTCAATGTGATTCCAGTGTCTTTGAACACAAAATGGCGTCTAAACATCAAATAAGTGCAAAACAATGCTTTTACAAGTTTAATGTGGTGAAAAGGCTGTAACAGCTGTTTCACGCAGGGAAGAGGCTTTTAAGCTGTTATTTGCAGGTAACACACGTTTTAACCACTATTGCTGTGTCACTTGTCAAATAAGCTGCATTCTTCAATGTCCCACCGAGATCAACACATTTAAGTCATAAAAGCACTCTGGAGTGGATCTGCTTTCGTTTCAGTGTGATTCCAGTGTCTTTGAACACAAAATGGCGTCTAAACATCAAATAAGTGCAAAACAATGCTTTTACAAGTTTAATGTGGTGAAAAGGCTGTAATAGCTGTTTCACGCAGGGAAGAGGCTTTTAAGCTGTTATTTGCAGGTAACACACGTTTTAACCACTATTGCTGTGTCAGTTGTCAAATAAGCTGCATTCTTCAATGTCCCACCGAGATCAACACATTTAAGTCATAACAGCACTCTGGAGTGGATCTGCTTTCGTTTCAATGTGATTCCAGTGTCTTTGAACACAAAATGGCGTCTAAACATCAAATAAGTGCAAAACAATGCTTTTACAAGTTTAATGTGGTGAAAAGGCTGTAACAGCTGTTTCACGCAGGGAAGAGGCTTTTAAGCTGTTATTTGCAGGTAACACACGTTTTAACCACTATTGCTGTGTCAGTTGTCAAATAAGCTGCATTCTTCAATGTCCCACCGAGATCAACACATTTAAGTCATAACAGCACTCTGGAGTGGATCTGCTTTCGTTTCAATGTGATTCCAGTGTCTTTGAACACAAAATGGCGTCTAAACATCAAATAAGTGCAAAACAATGCTTTTACAAGTTTATTGTGGTGAAAAGGCTGTAATAGCTGTTTCACGCAGGGAAGAGGCTTTTAAGCTGTTATTTGCAGGTAACACACGTTTTAACCACTATTGCTGTGTCAGTTGTCAAATAAGCTGCATTCTTCAATGTCCCACCGAGATCAACACATTTAAGTCATAACAGCACTCTGGAGTGGATCTGCTTTCGTTTCAATGTGATTCCAGTGTCTTTGAACACAAAATGGCGTCTAAACATCAAATAAGTGCAAAACAATGCTTTTACAAGTTTAATGTGGTGAAAAGGCTGTAATAGCTGTTTCACGCAGGGAAGAGGCTTTTAAGCTGTTATTTGCAGGTAACACACGTTTTAACCACTATTGCTGTGTCACTTGTCAAATAAGCTGCATTCTTCAATGTCCCACCGAGATCAACACATTTAAGTCATAACAGCACTCTGGAGTGGATCTGCTTTCGTTTCAATGTGATTCCAGTGTCTTTGAACACAAAATGGCGTCTAAACATCAAATAAGTGCAAAACAATGCTTTTACAAGTTTAATGTGGTGAAAAGGCTGTAACAGCTGTTTCACGCAGGGAAGAGGCTTTTAAGCTGTTATTTGCAGGTAACACACGTTTTAACCACTATTGCTGTGTCACTTGTCAAATAAGCTGCATTCTTCAATGTCCCACCGAGATCAACACATTTAAGTCATAACAGCACTCTGGAGTGCATCTGCTTTCGTTTCAATGTGATTCCAGTGTCTTTGAACACAAAATGGCGTCTAAACATCAAATAAGTGCAAAACAATGCTTTTACAAGTTTAATGTGGTGAAAAGGCTGTAACAGCTGTTTCACGCAGGGAAGAGGCTTTTAAGCTGTTATTTGCAGGTAACACACGTTTTAACCACTATTGCTGTGTCAGTTGTCAAATAAGCTGCATTCTTCAATGTCCCACCGAGATCAACACATTTAAGTCATAACAGCACTCTGGAGTGGATCTGCTTTCGTTTCAATGTGATTCCAGTGTCTTTGAACACAAAATGGCGTCTAAACATCAAATAAGTGCAAAACAATGCTTTTACAAGTTTAATGTGGTGAAAAGGCTGTAACAGCTGTTTCACGCAGGGAAGAGGCTTTTAAGCTGTTATTTGCAGGTAACACACGTTTTAACCACTATTGCTGTGTCACTTGTCAAATAAGCTGCATTCTTCAATGTCCCACCGAGATCAACACATTTAAGTCATAAAAGCACTCTGGAGTGGATCTGCTTTCGTTTCAGTGTGATTCCAGTGTCTTTGAACACAAAATGGCGTCTAAACATCAAATAAGTGCAAAACAATGCTTTTACAAGTTTAATGTGGTGAAAAGGCTGTAACAGCTGTTTCACGCAGGGAAGAGGCTTTTAAGCTGTTATTTGCAGGTAACACACGTTTTAACCACTATTGCTGTGTCAGTTGTCAAATAAGCTGCATTCTTCAATGTCCCACCGAGATCAACACATTTAAGTCATAACAGCACTCTGGAGTGGATCTGCTTTCGTTTCAATGTGATTCCAGTGTCTTTGAACACAAAATGGCGTCTAAACATCAAATAAGTGCAAAACAATGCTTTTACAAGTTTAATGTGGTGAAAAGGCTGTAATAGCTGTTTCACGCAGGGAAGAGGCTTTTAAGCTGTTATTTGCAGGTAACACACGTTTTAACCACTATTGCTGTGTCAGTTGTCAAATAAGCTGCATTCTTCAATGTCCCACCGAGATCAACACATTTAAGTCATAAAAGCACTCTGGAGTGGATCTGCTTTCGTTTCAGTGTGATTCCAGTGTCTTTGAACACAAAATGGCGTCTAAACATCAAATAAGTGCAAAACAATGCTTTTACAAGTTTATTGTGGTGAAAAGGCTGTAATAGCTGTTTCACGCAGGGAAGAGGCTTTTAAGCTGTTATTTGCAGGTAACACACGTTTTAACCACTATTGCTGTGTCAGTTGTCAAATAAGCTGCATTCTTCAATGTCCCACCGAGATCAACACATTTAAGTCATAACAGCACTCTGGAGTGGATCTGCTTTCGTTTCAATGTGATTCCAGTGTCTTTGAACACAAAATGGCGTCTAAACATCAAATAAGTGCAAAACAATGCTTTTACAAGTTTAATGTGGTGAAAAGGCTGTAATAGCTGTTTCACGCAGGGAAGAGGCTTTTAAGCTGTTATTTGCAGGTAACACACGTTTTAACCACTATTGCTGTGTCAGTTGTCAAATAAGCTGCATTCTTCAATGTCCCACCGAGATCAACACATTTAAGTCATAACAGCACTCTGGAGTGGATCTGCTTTCGTTTCAATGTGATTCCAGTGTCTTTGAACACAAAATGGCGTCTAAACATCAAATAAGTGCAAAACAATGCTTTTACAAGTTTAATGTGGTGAAAAGGCTGTAACAGCTGTTTCACGCAGGGAAGAGGCTTTTAAGCTGTTATTTGCAGGTAACACACGTTTTAACCACTATTGCTGTGTCAGTTGTCAAATAAGCTGCATTCTTCAATGTCCCACCGAGATCAACACATTTAAGTCATAACAGCACTCTGGAGTGGATCTGCTTTCGTTTCAATGTGATTCCAGTGTCTTTGAACACAAAATGGCGTCTAAACATCAAATAAGTGCAAAACAATGCTTTTACAAGTTTATTGTGGTGAAAAGGCTGTAATAGCTGTTTCACGCAGGGAAGAGGCTTTTAAGCTGTTATTTGCAGGTAACACACGTTTTAACCACTATTGCTGTGTCAGTTGTCAAATAAGCTGCATTCTTCAATGTCCCACCGAGATCAACACATTTAAGTCATAACAGCACTCTGGAGTGGATCTGCTTTCGTTTCAATGTGATTCCAGTGTCTTTGAACACAAAATGGCGTCTAAACATCAAATAAGTGCAAAACAATGCTTTTACAAGTTTAATGTGGTGAAAAGGCTGTAATAGCTGTTTCACGCAGGGAAGAGGCTTTTAAGCTGTTATTTGCAGGTAACACACGTTTTAACCACTATTGCTGTGTCAGTTGTCAAATAAGCTGCATTCTTCAATGTCCCACCGAGATCAACACATTTAAGTCATAACAGCACTCTGGAGTGGATCTGCTTTCGTTTCAATGTGATTCCAGTGTCTTTGAACACAAAATGGCGTCTAAACATCAAATAAGTGCAAAACAATGCTTTTACAAGTTTAATGTGGTGAAAAGGCTGTAATAGCTGTTTCACGCAGGGAAGAGGCTTTTAAGCTGTTATTTGCAGGTAACACACGTTTTAACCACTATTGCTGTGTCACTTGTCAAATAAGCTGCATTCTTCAATGTCCCACCGAGATCAACACATTTAAGTCATAACAGCACTCTGGAGTGGATCTGCTTTCGTTTCAATGTGATTCCAGTGTCTTTGAACACAAAATGGCGTCTAAACATCAAATAAGTGCAAAACAATGCTTTTACAAGTTTAATGTGGTGAAAAGGCTGTAATAGCTGTTCACGCAGGGAAGAGGCTTTTAAGCTGTTATTTGCAGGTAACACACGTTTTAACCACTATTGCTGTGTCAGTTGTCAAATAAGCTGCATTCTTCAATGTCCCACCGAGATCAACACATTTAAGTCATAACAGCACTCTGGAGTGGATCTGCTTTCGTTTCAATGTGATTCCAGTGTCTTTGAACACAAAATGGCGTCTAAACATCAAATAAGTGCAAAACAATGCTTTTACAAGTTTAATGTGGTGAAAAGGCTGTAATAGCTGTTTCACGCAGGGAAGAGGCTTTTAAGCTGTTATTTGCAGGTAACACACGTTTTAACCACTATTGCTGTGTCACTTGTCAAATAAGCTGCATTCTTCAATGTCCCACCGAGATCAACACATTTAAGTCATAACAGCACTCTGGAGTGGATCTGCTTTCGTTTCAATGTGATTCCAGTGTCTTTGAACACAAAATGGCGTCTAAACATCAAATAAGTGCAAAACAATGCTTTTACAAGTTTAATGTGGTGAAAAGGCTGTAACAGCTGTTTCACGCAGGGAAGAGGCTTTTAAGCTGTTATTTGCAGGTAACACACGTTTTAACCACTATTGCTGTGTCAGTTGTCAAATAAGCTGCATTCTTCAATGTCCCACCGAGATCAACACATTTAAGTCATAACAGCACTCTGGAGTGGATCTGCTTTCGTTTCAATGTGATTCCAGTGTCTTTGAACACAAAATGGCGTCTAAACATCAAATAAGTGCAAAACAATGCTTTTACAAGTTTAATGTGGTGAAAAGGCTGTAACAGCTGTTTCACGCAGGGAAGAGGCTTTTAAGCTGTTATTTGCAGGTAACACACGTTTTAACCACTATTGCTGTGTCACTTGTCAAATAAGCTGCATTCTTCAATGTCCCACCGAGATCAACACATTTAAGTCATAAAAGCACTCTGGAGTGGATCTGCTTTCGTTTCAGTGTGATTCCAGTGTCTTTGAACACAAAATGGCGTCTAAACATCAAATAAGTGCAAAACAATGCTTTTACAAGTTTAATGTGGTGAAAAGGCTGTAACAGCTGTTTCACGCAGGGAAGAGGCTTTTAAGCTGTTATTTGCAGGTAACACACGTTTTAACCACTATTGCTGTGTCACTTGTCAAATAAGCTGCATTCTTCAATGTCCCACCGAGATCAACACATTTAAGTCATAAAAGCACTCTGGAGTGGATCTGCTTTCGTTTCAGTGTGATTCCAGTGTCTTTGAACACAAAATGGCGTCTAAACATCAAATAAGTGCAAAACAATGCTTTTACAAGTTTAATGTGGTGAAAAGGCTGTAACAGCTGTTTCACGCAGGGAAGAGGCTTTTAAGCTGTTATTTGCAGGTAACACACGTTTTAACCACTATTGCTGTGTCAGTTGTCAAATAAGCTGCATTCTTCAATGTCCCACCGAGATCAACACATTTAAGTCATAACAGCACTCTGGAGTGGATCTGCTTTCGTTCAATGTGATTCCAGTGTCTTTGAACACAAAATGGCGTCTAAACATCAAATAAGTGCAAAACAATGCTTTTACAAGTTTAATGTGGTGAAAAGGCTGTAATAGCTGTTTCACGCAGGGAAGAGGCTTTTAAGCTGTTATTTGCAGGTAACACACGTTTTAACCACTATTGCTGTGTCAGTTGTCAAATAAGCTGCATTCTTCAATGTCCCACCGAGATCAACACATTTAAGTCATAAAAGCACTCTGGAGTGGATCTGCTTTCGTTTCAGTGTGATTCCAGTGTCTTTGAACACAAAATGGCGTCTAAACATCAAATAAGTGCAAAACAATGCTTTTACAAGTTTAATGTGGTGAAAAGGCTGTAACAGCTGTTTCACGCAGGGAAGAGGCTTTTAAGCTGTTATTTGCAGGTAACACACGTTTTAACCACT
Organism: Eutrigla gurnardus; assembly: GCF_963514095.1. NCBI lineage: Eukaryota > Metazoa > Chordata > Actinopteri > Perciformes > Triglidae > Eutrigla > Eutrigla gurnardus. Next base: position 5,284 of record NW_028155326.1, on the reverse strand, counting down.
ATTGCTGTGTCAGTTGTCAAATAAGCTGCATTCTTCAATGTCCCACCGAGATCAACACATTTAAGTCATAACAGCACTCTGGAGTGGATCTGCTTTCGTTTCAATGTGATTCCAGTGTCTTTGAACACAAAATGGCGTCTAAACATCAATAAGTGCAAAACAATGCTTTTACAAGTTTAATGTGGTGAAAAGGCTGTAATAGCTGTTTCACGCAGGGAAGAGGCTTTTAAGCTGTTATTTGCAGGTAACACACGTTTTAACCACTATTGCTGTGTCAGTTGTCAAATAAGCTGCATTCTTCAATGTCCACCGAGATCAACACATTTAAGTCATAACAGCACTCTGGAGTGGATCTGCTTTCGTTCAATGTGATTCCAGTGTCTTTGAACACAAAATGGCGTCTAAACATCAAATAAGTGCAAAACAATGCTTTTACAAGTTTAATGTGGTGAAAAGGCTGTAACAGCTGTTTCACGCAGGGAAGAGGCTTTTAAGCTGTTATTTGCAGGTAACACACGTTTTAACCACTATTGCTGTGTCACTTGTCAAATAAGCTGCATTCTTCAATGTCCCACCGAGATCAACACATTTAAGTCATAACAGCACTCTGGAGTGCATCTGCTTTCGTTTCAATGTGATTCAGTGTCTTTGAACACAAAATGGCGTCTAAACATCAAATAAGTGCAAAACAATGCTTTTACAAGTTTAATGTGGTGAAAAGGCTGTAACAGCTGTTTCACGCAGGAAGAGGCTTTTAAGCTGTTATTTGCAGGTAACACACGTTTTAACCACTATTGCTGTGTCAGTTGTCAAATAAGCTGCATTCTTCAATGTCCCACCGAGATCAACACATTTAAGTCATAACAGCACTCTGGAGTGGATCTGCTTTCGTTTCAATGTGATTCCAGTGTCTTTGAACACAAAATGGCGTCTAAACATCAAATAAGTGCAAAACAAAGCTTTTACAAGTTTAATGTGGTGAAAAGGCTGTAACAGCTGTTTCACGCAGGGAAGAGGCTTTTAAGCTGTTATTTGCAGGTAACACACGTTTTAACCACTATTGCTGTGTCACTTGTCAAATAAGCTGCATTCTTCAATGTCCCACCGAGATCAACACATTTAAGTCATAAAAGCACTCTGGAGTGGATCTGCTTTCGTTTCAGTGTGATTCCAGTGTCTTTGAACACAAAATGGCGTCTAAACATCAAATAAGTGCAAAACAATGCTTTTACAAGTTTAATGTGGTGAAAAGGCTGTAACAGCTGTTTCACGCAGGGAAGAGGCTTTTAAGCTGTTATTTGCAGGTAACACACGTTTTAACCACTATTGCTGTGTCAGTTGTCAAATAAGCTGCATTCTTCAATGTCCCACCGAGATCAACACATTTAAGTCATAACAGCACTCTGGAGTGGATCTGCTTTCGTTTCAATGTGATTCCAGTGTCTTTGAACACAAAATGGCGTCTAAACATCAAATAAGTGCAAAACAATGCTTTTACAAGTTTAATGTGGTGAAAAGGCTGTAATAGCTGTTTCACGCAGGGAAGAGGCTTTTAAGCTGTTATTTGCAGGTAACACACGTTTTAACCACTATTGCTGTGTCAGTTGTCAAATAAGCTGCATTCTTCAATGTCCCACCGAGATCAACACATTTAAGTCATAACAGCACTGTGGAGTGGATCTGCTTTCGTTTCAATGTGATTCCAGTGTCTTTGAACACAAAATGGCGTCTAAACATCAAATAAGTGCAAAACAATGCTTTTACAAGGTTTAATGTGGTGAAAAGGCTGTAACAGCTGTTTCACGCAGGGAAGAGGCTTTTAAGCTGTTATTTGCAGGTAACACACGTTTTAACCACTATTCCTGTGTCACTGTCAATAAGCTGCATTCTTCAATGTCCCACCGAGATCAACACATTTAAGTCATAACAGCACTGTGAGTGGATCTGCTTTCGTTTCAATGTGATTCCAGTGTCTTTGAACACAAAATGGCGTCTAAACATCAATAAGTGCAAAACAATGCTTTTACAAGTTTAATGTGGTGAAAAGGCTGTAACAGCTGTTTCACGCAGGGAAGAGGCTTTTAAGCTGTTATTTGCAGGTAACACACGTTTAACCACTATTCCTGTGTCACTTGTCAAATAAGCTGCATTCTTCAATGTCCCACCGAGATCAACACATTTAAGTCATAACAGCACTCTGGAGTGCATCTGCTTTCGTTTCAATGTGATTCAGTGTCTTTGAACACAAAATGGCGTCTAAACATCAAATAAGTGCAAAACAATGCTTTTACAAGTTTAATGTGGTGAAAAGGCTGTAACAGCTGTTTCACGCAGGAAAGAGGCTTTTAAGCTGTTATTTGCAGGTAACACACGTTTTAACCACTATTGCTGTGTCAGTTGTCAAATAAGCTGCATTCTTCAATGTCCCACCGAGATCAACACATTTAAGTCATAACAGCACTCTGGAGTGGATCTGCTTTCGTTTCAATGTGATTCCAGTGTCTTTGAACACAAAATGGCGTCTAAACATCAAATAAGTGCAAAACAATGCTTTTACAAGTTTAATGTGGTGAAAAGGCTGTAACAGCTGTTTCACGCAGGGAAGAGGCTTTTAAGCTGTTATTTGCAGGTAACACACGTTTTAACCACTATTGCTGTGTCACTTGTCAAATAAGCTGCATTCTTCAATGTCCCACCGAGATCAACACATTTAAGTCATAACAGCACTCTGGAGTGCATCTGCTTTCGTTTCAATGTGATTCCAGTGTCTTTGAACACAAAATGGCGTCTAACATCAAATAAGTGCAAAACAATGCTTTTACAAGTTTAATGTGGTGAAAAGGCTGTAACAGCTGTTTCACGCAGGAAGAGGCTTTTAAGCTGTTATTTGCAGGTAACACACGTTTTAACCACTATGCTGTGTCAGTTGTCAAATAAGCTGCATTCTTCAATGTCCCACCGAGATCAACACATTTAAGTCATAACAGCACTCTGGAGTGGATCTGCTTTCGTTTCAATGTGATTCCAGTGTCTTTGAACACAAAATGGCGTCTAAACATCAATAAGTGCAAAACAATGCTTTTACAAGTTTAATGTGGTGAAAAGGCTGTAACAGCTGTTTCACGCAGGGAAGAGGCTTTTAAGCTGTTATTTGCAGGTAACACACGTTTTAACCACTATTGCTGTGTCACTTGTCAAATAAGCTGCATTCTTCAATGTCCCACCGAGATCAACACATTTAAGTCATAAAAGCACTCTGGAGTGGATCTGCTTTCGTTTCAGTGTGATTCCAGTGTCTTTGAACACAAAATGGCGTCTAAACATCAAATAAGTGCAAAAACAATGCTTTTACAAGTTAATGTGGTGAAAAGGCTGTAACAGCTGTTTCACGCAGGGAAGAGGCTTTTAAGCTGTTATTTGCAGGTAACACACGTTTTAACCACTATTGCTGTGTCAGTTGTCAAATAAGCTGCATTCTTCAATGTCCCACCGAGATCAACACATTTAAGTCATAACAGGCACTCTGGAGTGGATCTGCTTTCGTTTCAATGTGATTCCAGTGTCTTTTGAACACAAAATGGCGTCTAAACATCAAATAAGTGCAAAACAATGCTTTTACAAGTTTAATGTGGTGAAAAGGCTGTAATAGCTGTTTCACGCAGGGAAGAGGCTTTTAAGCTGTTATTTGCAGGTAACACACGTTTTAACCACTATTGCTGTGTCAGTTGTCAAATAAGCTGCATTCTTCAATGTCCCACCGAGATCAACACATTTAAGTCATAACAGCACTGTGGAGTGGATCTGCTTTCGTTTCAATGTGATTCCAGTGTCTTTGAACACAAAATGGCGTCTAAACATCAAATAAGTGCAAAACAATGCTTTTACAAGTTTAATGTGGTGAAAAGGCTGTAACAGCTGTTTCACGCAGGGAAGAGGCTTTTAAGCTGTTATTTGCAGGTAACACACGTTTTAACCACTATTCCTGTGTCACTTGTCAAATAAGCTGCATTCTTCAATGTCCCACCGAGATCAACACATTTAAGTCATAACAGCACTGTGGAGTGGATCTGCTTTCGTTTCAATGTGATTCCAGTGTCTTTGAACACAAAATGGCGTCTAAACATCAAATAAGTGCAAAACAATGCTTTTACAAGTTTAAGTGGTGAAAAGGCTGTAACAGGCTGTTTCACGCAGGGAAGAGGCTTTTAAGCTGTTATTTGCAGGTAACACACGTTTTAACCACTATTCTGTGTCACTTGTCAAATAAGCTGCATTCTTCAATGTCCCACCGAGATCAACACATTTAAGTCATAACAGCACTCTGGAGTGCATCTGCTTTCGTTTCAATGTGATTCCAGTGTCTTTGAACACAAAATGGCGTCTAAACATCAAATAAGTGCAAAACAATGCTTTTACAAGTTTAATGTGGTGAAAAGGCTGTAACAGCTGTTTCACGCAGGAAAGAGGCTTTTTAAGCTGTTATTTGCAGGTAACACACGTTTTAACCACTATTGCTGTGTCAGTTGTCAAATAAGCTGCATTCTTCAATGTCCCACGAGATCAACACATTTAAGTCATAACAGCACTGTGGAGTGGATCTGCTTTCGTTTCAATGTGATTCCAGTGTCTTTGAACACAAAATGGCGTCTAAACATCAAATAAGTGCAAAACAATGCTTTTACAAGTTTAATGTGGTGAAAAGGCTGTAACAGCTGTTTCACGCAGGGAAGAGGCTTTTAAGCTGTTATTTGCAGGTAACACACGTTTTAACCACTATTGCTGTGTCACTTGTCAAATAAGCTGCATTCTTCAATGTCCCACCGAGATCAACACATTTAAGTCATAAAAGCACTCTGGAGTGGATCTGCTTTCGTTTCAGTGTGATTCAGTGTCTTTGAACACAAAATGGCGTCTAAACATCAAATAAGTGCAAAACAATGCTTTTACAAGTTTAATGTGGTGAAAAGGCTGTAATAGCTGTTTCACGCAGGGAAGAGGCTTTTAAGCTGTTATTTGCAGGTAACACACGTTTTAACCACTATTGCTGTGTCAGTTGTCAAATAAGCTGCATTCTTCAATGTCCCACCGAGATCAACACATTTAAGTCATAACAGCACTCTGGAGTGGATCTGCTTTCGTTTCAATGTGATTCCAGTGTCTTTGAACACAAAATGGCGTCTAAACATCAAATAAGTGCAAAACAATGCTTTTACAAGTTTAATGTGGTGAAAAGGCTGTAACAGCTGTTTCACGCAGGGAAGAGGCTTTTAAGCTGTTATTTGCA
>NW_028155327.1:0-133000 GCF_963514095.1 Eutrigla gurnardus | reverse complement strand
ATGCATCCCATTGTCATTGATGATTGGAAATTTAGACTGCAACAAGCCCTCTTAGTGCAATGTTTTGCCACAAGATGGCCTTCAGTTGCAGCTCCATCAGCAGTACTTGAAAGTAAGACAAAGAAGCATAATTAACACTGAATTGTGTCTCTAAATGGCACATTCTGCAAAATCAACTACCCTTACCCAACAACATGGACTTACTACATCAGAAACCAAAGGGAGTGGTGTTGTATGGATAATAAAATCGACAAAATCTGCACCATAATGACTTTTCCTGCTTTAAAACGTTGCAGATAGCCACATCCAAGACAACCCCAAAGAGAAGCACTTATGAACACAAGAATCATCAGTGTCTCCATTTGAAGTGATCTGAGAGTGATTCCCAAGGAATATGATTCCCAACATGTTTAGTTGCTTTTGTCAATTGAAACTGCCCCATCAAGTAGCACTTACTGAATTCAACACTCAAGTCAATGCTCAAATTAGGGTAATATGGATGACTTAGAAAAGACGTCAGCATCATTCTTCCAATAACACACAATGTAGTTGTACTAAGTTAAAACTTTAAGAAGGGATTTGGGGATTCAGATGTCAGCAAAACTACCCCAACAAGTAGCACTTACTGTATTTATTACTCAGGTCAGTACTGTTGTTTGGGTAATCTTGGTGCAGAAATTCCAAAATATATAAAAATGGCTTTACATTTGATTCCCATCAGATTGTCACATCCAAGACAACCCCAAAGAGAAGCACTTATGAACATAACATCATCAATGTCTCCATTTGAGGTTATCTGAATGTGATTCCATTGACAGCCATTATCAGTAACCAGCTGTAGAATATATCATGTTTAATCAGAACAACATGTAAGACTTACTGAATAAAAAGTCCAGCCAATGCTGAAGTCTGGCCTCTATCAAAGAAATGAAGCCAGTAGTCTTCTTTGCTCATGAGTTTCTCCATAGCCCAGACAGTGCTTCCTCCTGGCATCTTCTCAGTTGTGTCCCAGTAGCAGTTGTGTTTCTTCCCCAAATTTGCCCAACTTAAATACTGAATCCAACAATTTCCACCAAACTCCTCCTCTTTCACCAAGTTTCATTTGCCTTGATGGTTGTTAACAGCGGCTTCATGAGCAGACAGCCATCACCTTTAATGTATGCATCCCATTGTCATTGATGATTGGAAAATTAGTCTGCAACAAGCCCTCTTAGTGCAATGTTTTGCCACAAGATGGCCTTCAGTTGCAGCTCCATCAGCAGTACTTGAAAGTAAGACAAAGAAGCATAATTAACACTGAATTGTGTCTCTAAATGGCACATTCTGCAAAATCAACTACCCTTACCCAACAACATGGACTTACTACATCAGAAACCAAAGGGAGTGGTGTTGTATGGATAATAAAATCGACAAAATCTGCACCATAATGACTTTTCCTGCTTTAAAACGTTGCAGATAGCCACATCCAAGACAACCCCAAAGAGAAGCACTTATGAACACAAGAATCATCAGTGTCTCCATTTGAAGTGATCTGAGAGTGATTCCCAAGGAATATGATTCCCAACATGTTTAGTTGCTTTTGTCAATTGAAACTGCCCCAACAAGTAGCACTTACTGAATTCAACACTCAAGTCAATGCTCAAATTAGGGTAATATGGATGACTTAGAAAAGACGTCAGCATCCTTCTTCCAATAACACACAATGTAGTTGTACTAAGTTAAAACTTTAAGAAGGGATTTGGGGATTCAGATGTCAGCAAAACTACCCCAACAAGTAGCACTTACTGTATTTATTACTCAGGTCAGTACTGTTGTTTGGGTAATCTTGGTGCAGAAATTCCAAAATATATAAAAATGGCTTTACATTTGATTCCCATCAGATTGTCACATCCAAGACAACCCCAAAGAGAAGCACTTATGAACACAAGAATCATCAGTGTCTCCATTTGAAGTGATCTGAGAGTGATTCCCAAGGAATATGATTCCCAACATGTTTAGTTGCTTTTGTCAATTGAAACTGCCCCAACAAGTAGCACTTACTGAATTCAACACTCAAGTCAATGCTCAAATTAGGGTAATATGGATGACTTAGAAAATACGTCAGCATCCTTCTTCCAATAACACACAATGTAGTTGTACTAAGTTAAAACTTTAAGAAGGGATTTGGGGATTCAGATGTCAGCAAAACTACCCCAACAAGTAGCACTTACTGTATTTATTACTCAGGTCAGTACTGTTGTTTGGGTAATCTTGGTGCAGAAATTCCAAAATATATAAAAATGGCTTTACATTTGATTCCCATCAGATTGTCACATCCAAGACAACCCCAAAGAGAAGCACTTATGAACACAAGAATCATCAGTGTCTCCATTTGAAGTGATCTGAGAGTGATTCCCAAGGAATATGATTCCCAACATGTTTAGTTGCTTTTGTCAATTGAAACTGCCCCAACAAGTAGCACTTACTGAATTCAACACTCAAGTCAATGCTCAAATTAGGGTAATATGGATGACTTAGAAAAGACGTCAGCATCCTTCTTCCAATAACACACAATGTAGTTGTACTAAGTTAAAACTTTAAGAAGGGATTTGGGGATTCAGATGTCAGCAAAACTACCCCAACAAGTAGCACTTACTGTATTTATTACTCAGGTCAGTACTGTTGTTTGGGTAATCTTGGTGCAGAAATTCCAAAATATATAAAAATGGCTTTACATTTGATTCCCATCAGATTGTCACATCCAAGACAACCCCAAAGAGAAGCACTTATGAACACAAGAATCATCAGTGTCTCCATTTGAAGTGATCTGAGAGTCATTCCCAAGGAATATGATTCCCAACATGTTTAGTTGCTTTTGTCAATTGAAACTGCCCCAACAAGTAGCACTTACTGAATTCAACACTCAAGTCAATGCTCAAATTAGGGTAATATGGATGACTTAGAAAAGACGTCAGCATCCTTCTTCCAATAACACACAATGTAGTTGTACTAAGTTAAAACTTTAAGAAGGGATTTGGGGATTCAGATGTCAGCAAAACTACCCCAACAAGTAGCACTTACTGTATTTATTACTCAGGTCAGTACTGTTGTTTGGGTAATCTTGGTGCAGAAATTCCAAAATATATAAAAATGGCTTTACATTTGATTCCCATCAGATTGTCACATCCAAGACAACCCCAAAGAGAAGCACTTATGAACACAAGAATCATCAGTGTCTCCATTTGAAGTGATCTGAGAGTGATTCCCAAGGAATATGATTCCCAACATGTTTAGTTGCTTTTGTCAATTGAAACTGCCCCAACAAGTAGCACTTACTGAATTCAACACTCAAGTCAATGCTCAAATTAGGGTAATATGGATGACTTAGAAAAGACGTCAGCATCCTTCTTCCAATAACACACAATGTAGTTGTACTAAGTTAAAACTTTAAGAAGGGATTTGGGGATACAGATGTCAGCAAAACTACCCCAACAAGTAGCACTTACTGTATTTATTACTCAGGTCAGTACTGTTGTTTGGGTAATCTTGGTGCAGAAATTCCAAAATATATAAAAATGGCTTTACATTTGATTCCCATCAGATTGTCACATCCAAGACAACCCCAAAGAGAAGCACTTATGAACACAAGAATCATCAGTGTCTCCATTTGAAGTGATCTGAGAGTCATTCCCAAGGAATATGATTCCCAACATGTTTAGTTGCTTTTGTCAATTGAAACTGCCCCAACAAGTAGCACTTACTGAATTCAACACTCAAGTCAATGCTCAAATTAGGGTAATATGGATGACTTAGAAAAGACGTCAGCATCCTTCTTCCAATAACACACAATGTAGTTGTACTAAGTTAAAACTTTAAGAAGGGATTTGGGGATTCAGATGTCAGCAAAACTACCCCAACAAGTAGCACTTACTGTATTTATTACTCAGGTCAGTGCTCTTATTTGGGTAATCTTGTTGCAGAAATTCCAAAATATATAAAAATGGTTTTACATTTGATTCCCATGAGATTGTAACATCCAAGACAACCCCAAAGAGAAGCACTTATGAACATAACATCATCAATGTCTCCATTTGAGGTTATCTGAATGTGATTCCATTGACAGCCATTATCAGTAACCAGCTGTAGAATATATCATGTTTAATCAGAACAACATGTAAGACTTACTGAATAAAAAGACCAGCCAATGCTGAAGTCTGGCCTCTATCAAAGAAATGAAGCCAGTAGTCTTCTTTGCTCATGAGTTTCTCCATAGCCCAGACAGTGCTTCCTCCTGGCATCTTCTCAGTTGTGTCCCAGTAGCAGTTGTGTTTCTTCCCCAAATTTGCCCAACTTAAAAACTGAATCCAACAATTTCCACCAAACTCCTCCTCTTTCACCAAGTTTCATTTGCCTTGATGGTTGTTAACAACGGCTTCATGAGCAGACAGCCATCACCTTTAATGTATGCATCCCATTGTCATTGATGATTGGAAATTTAGACTGCAACAAGCCCTCTTAGTGCAATGTTTTGCCACAAGATGGCCTTCAGTTGCAGCTCCATCAGCAGTACTTGAAAGTAAGACAAAGAAGCATAATTAACACTGAATTGTGTCTCTAAATGGCACATTCTGCAAAATCAACTACCCTTACCCAACAACATGGACTTACTACATCAGAAACCAAAGGGAGTGGTGTTGTATGGATAATAAAATCGACAAAATCTGCACCATAATGACTTTTCCTGCTTTAAAACGTTGCAGATAGCCACATCCAAGACAACCCCAAAGAGAAGCACTTATGAACACAAGAATCATCAGTGTCTCCATTTGAAGTGATCTGAGAGTGATTCCCAAGGAATATGATTCCCAACATGTTTAGTTGCTTTTGTCAATTGAAACTGCCCCAACAAGTAGCACTTACTGAATTCAACACTCAAGTCAATGCTCAAATTAGGGTAATATGGATGACTTAGAAAAGACGTCAGCATCCTTCTTCCAATAGCACACAATGTAGCTGTACTAAGTTAAAACTTTAAGAAGGGATTTGGGGATTCAGATGTCAGCAAAACTACCCCAACAAGTAGCACTTACTGTATTTATTACTCAGGTCAGTACTGTTGTTTGGGTAATCTTGGTGCAGAAATTCCAAAATATATAAAAATGGCTTTACATTTGATTCCCATCAGATTGTCACATCCAAGACAACCCCAAAGAGAAGCACTTATGAACACAAGAATCATCAGTGTCTCCATTTGAAGTGATCTGAGAGTGATTCCCAAGGAATATGATTCCCAACATGTTTAGTTGCTTTTGTCAATTGAAACTGCCCCAACAAGTAGCACTTACTGAATTCAACACTCAAGTCAATGCTCAAATTAGGGTAATATGGATGACTTAGAAAAGACGTCAGCATCCTTCTTCCAATAACACACAATGTAGTTGTACTAAGTTAAAACTTTAAGAAGGGATTTGGGGATTCAGATGTCAGCAAAACTACCCCAACAAGTAGCACTTACTGTATTTATTACTCAGGTCAGTACTGTTGTTTGGGTAATCTTGGTGCAGAAATTCCAAAATATATAAAAATGGCTTTACATTTGATTCCCATCAGATTGTCACATCCAAGACAACCCCAAAGAGAAGCACTTATGAACACAAGAATCATCAGTGTCTCCATTTGAAGTGATCTGAGAGTGATTCCCAAGGAATATGATTCCCAACATGTTTAGTTGCTTTTGTCAATTGAAACTGCCCCAACAAGTAGCACTTACTGAATTCAACACTCAAGTCAATGCTCAAATTAGGGTAATATGGATGACTTAGAAAAGACGTCAGCATCCTTCTTCCAATAACACACAATGTAGTTGTACTAAGTTAAAACTTTAAGAAGGGATTTGGGGATTCAGATGTCAGCAAAACTACCCCAACAAGTAGCACTTACTGTATTTATTACTCAGGTCAGTACTGTTGTTTGGGTAATCTTGGTGCAGAAATTCCAAAATATATAAAAATGGCTTTACATTTGATTCCCATCAGATTGTCACATCCAAGACAACCCCAAAGAGAAGCACTTATGAACACAAGAATCATCAGTGTCTCCATTTGAAGTGATCTGAGAGTGATTCCCAAGGAATATGATTCCCAACATGTTTAGTTGCTTTTGTCAATTGAAACTGCCCCAACAAGTAGCACTTACTGAATTCAACACTCAAGTCAATGCTCAAATTAGGGTAATATGGATGACTTAGAAAAGACGTCAGCATCCTTCTTCCAATAACACACAATGTAGTTGTACTAAGTTAAAACTTTAAGAAGGGATTTGGGGATACAGATGTCAGCAAAACTACCCCAACAAGTAGCACTTACTGTATTTATTACTCAGGTCAGTACTGTTGTTTGGGTAATCTTGGTGCAGAAATTCCAAAATATATAAAAATGGCTTTACATTTGATTCCCATCAGATTGTCACATCCAAGACAACCCCAAAGAGAAGCACTTATGAACACAAGAATCATCAGTGTCTCCATTTGAAGTGATCTGAGAGTCATTCCCAAGGAATATGATTCCCAACATGTTTAGTTGCTTTTGTCAATTGAAACTGCCCCAACAAGTAGCACTTACTGAATTCAACACTCAAGTCAATGCTCAAATTAGGGTAATATGGATGACTTAGAAAAGACGTCAGCATCCTTCTTCCAATAACACACAATGTAGTTGTACTAAGTTAAAACTTTAAGAAGGGATTTGGGGATTCAGATGTCAGCAAAACTACCCCAACAAGTAGCACTTACTGTATTTATTACTCAGGTCAGTGCTCTTATTTGGGTAATCTTGTTGCAGAAATTCCAAAATATATAAAAATGGTTTTACATTTGATTCCCATGAGATTGTAACATCCAAGACAACCCCAAAGAGAAGCACTTATGAACATAACATCATCAATGTCTCCATTTGAGGTTATCTGAATGTGATTCCATTGACAGCCATTATCAGTAACCAGCTGTAGAATATATCATGTTTAATCAGAACAACATGTAAGACTTACTGAATAAAAAGACCAGCCAATGCTGAAGTCTGGCCTCTATCAAAGAAATGAAGCCAGTAGTCTTCTTTGCTCATGAGTTTCTCCATAGCCCAGACAGTGCTTCCTCCTGGCATCTTCTCAGTTGTGTCCCAGTAGCAGTTGTGTTTCTTCCCCAAATTTGCCCAACTTAAAAACTGAATCCAACAATTTCCACCAAACTCCTCCTCTTTCACCAAGTTTCATTTGCCTTGATGGTTGTTAACAACGGCTTCATGAGCAGACAGCCATCACCTTTAATGTATGCATCCCATTGTCATTGATGATTGGAAATTTAGACTGCAACAAGCCCTCTTAGTGCAATGTTTTGCCACAAGATGGCCTTCAGTTGCAGCTCCATCAGCAGTACTTGAAAGTAAGACAAAGAAGCATAATTAACACTGAATTGTGTCTCTAAATGGCACATTCTGCAAAATCAACTACCCTTACCCAACAACATGGACTTACTACATCAGAAACCAAAGGGAGTGGTGTTGTATGGATAATAAAATCGACAAAATCTGCACCATAATGACTTTTCCTGCTTTAAAACGTTGCAGATAGCCACATCCAAGACAACCCCAAAGAGAAGCACTTATGAACACAAGAATCATCAGTGTCTCCATTTGAAGTGATCTGAGAGTGATTCCCAAGGAATATGATTCCCAACATGTTTAGTTGCTTTTGTCAATTGAAACTGCCCCAACAAGTAGCACTTACTGAATTCAACACTCAAGTCAATGCTCAAATTAGGGTAATATGGATGACTTAGAAAAGACGTCAGCATCCTTCTTCCAATAGCACACAATGTAGCTGTACTAAGTTAAAACTTTAAGAAGGGATTTGGGGATTCAGATGTCAGCAAAACTACCCCAACAAGTAGCACTTACTGTATTTATTACTCAGGTCAGTACTGTTGTTTGGGTAATCTTGGTGCAGAAATTCCAAAATATATAAAAATGGCTTTACATTTGATTCCCATCAGATTGTCACATCCAAGACAACCCCAAAGAGAAGCACTTATGAACACAAGAATCATCAGTGTCTCCATTTGAAGTGATCTGAGAGTGATTCCCAAGGAATATGATTCCCAACATGTTTAGTTGCTTTTGTCAATTGAAACTGCCCCAACAAGTAGCACTTACTGAATTCAACACTCAAGTCAATGCTCAAATTAGGGTAATATGGATGACTTAGAAAAGACGTCAGCATCCTTCTTCCAATAACACACAATGTAGTTGTACTAAGTTAAAACTTTAAGAAGGGATTTGGGGATTCAGATGTCAGCAAAACTACCCCAACAAGTAGCACTTACTGTATTTATTACTCAGGTCAGTACTGTTGTTTGGGTAATCTTGGTGCAGAAATTCCAAAATATATAAAAATGGCTTTACATTTGATTCCCATCAGATTGTCACATCCAAGACAACCCCAAAGAGAAGCACTTATGAACACAAGAATCATCAGTGTCTCCATTTGAAGTGATCTGAGAGTGATTCCCAAGGAATATGATTCCCAACATGTTTAGTTGCTTTTGTCAATTGAAACTGCCCCAACAAGTAGCACTTACTGAATTCAACACTCAAGTCAATGCTCAAATTAGGGTAATATGGATGACTTAGAAAAGACGTCAGCATCCTTCTTCCAATAACACACAATGTAGTTGTACTAAGTTAAAACTTTAAGAAGGGATTTGGGGATTCAGATGTCAGCAAAACTACCCCAACAAGTAGCACTTACTGTATTTATTACTCAGGTCAGTGCTCTTATTTGGGTAATCTTGTTGCAGAAATTCCAAAATATATAAAAATTGTTTTACATTTGATCCCCATGAGATTGTAACATCCAAGACAACCCCAAAGAGAAGCACTTATGAACATAACATCATCAATGTCTGCATTTGAGGTTATCTGAATGTGATTCCATTGACAGCCATTATCAGTAACCAGCTGTAGAATATATCATGTTTAATCAGATCAACATGTAAGACTTACTGAATAAAAAGTCCAGCCAATGCTGAAGTCTGGCCTCTATCAAAGAAATGAAGCCAGTAGTCTTCTTTGCTCATGAGTTTCTCCATAGCCCAGACAGTGCTTCCTCCTGGCATCTTCTCAGTTGTGTCCCAGTAGCAGTTGTGTTTCTTCCCCAAATTTGCCCAACTTAAATACTGAATCCAACAATTTCCACCAAACTCCTCCTCTTTCACCAGGTTTCATTTGCCTTGATGGTTGTTAACAACGGCTTCATGAGCAGACAGCCATCACCTTTAATGTATGCATCCCATTGTCATTGATGATTGGAAAATTAGACTGCAACAAGCCCTCTTAGTGCAATGTTTTGCCACAAGATGGCCTTCAGTTGCAGCTCCATCAGCAGTACTTGAAAGTAAGACAAAGAAGCATAATTAACACTGAATTGTGTCTCTAAATGGCACATTCTGCAAAATCAACTACCCTTACCCAACAACATGGACTTACTACATCAGAAACCAAAGGGAGTGGTGTTGTATGGATAATAAAATCGACAAAATCTGCACCATAATGACTTTTCCTGCTTTAAAACGTTGCAGATAGCCACATCCAAGACAACCCCAAAGAGAAGCACTTATGAACACAAGAATCATCAGTGTCTCCATTTGAAGTGATCTGAGAGTGATTCCCAAGGAATATGATTCCCAACATGTTTAGTTGCTTTTGTCAATTGAAACTGCCCCAACAAGTAGCACTTACTGAATTCAACACTCAAGTCAATGCTCAAATTAGGGTAATATGGATGACTTAGAAAAGACGTCAGCATCCTTCTTCCAATAACACACAATGTAGTTGTACTAAGTTAAAACTTTAAGAAGGGATTTGGGGATTCAGATGTCAGCAAAACTACCCCAACAAGTAGCACTTACTGTATTTATTACTCAGGTCAGTACTGTTGTTTGGGTAATCTTGGTGCAGAAATTCCAAAATATATAAAAATGGCTTTACATTTGATTCCCATCAGATTGTCACATCCAAGACAACCCCAAAGAGAAGCACTTATGAACACAAGAATCATCAGTGTCTCCATTTGAAGTGATCTGAGAGTGATTCCCAAGGAATATGATTCCCAACATGTTTAGTTGCTTTTGTCAATTGAAACTGCCCCAACAAGTAGCACTTACTGAATTCAACACTCAAGTCAATGCTCAAATTAGGGTAATATGGATGACTTAGAAAAGACGTCAGCATCCTTCTTCCAATAACACACAATGTAGTTGTACTAAGTTAAAACTTTAAGAAGGGATTTGGGGATTCAGATGTCAGCAAAACTACCCCAACAAGTAGCACTTACTGTATTTATTACTCAGGTCAGTACTGTTGTTTGGGTAATCTTGGTGCAGAAATTCCAAAATATATAAAAATGGCTTTACATTTGATTCCCATCAGATTGTCACATCCAAGACAACCCCAAAGAGAAGCACTTATGAACACAAGAATCATCAGTGTCTCCATTTGAAGTGATCTGAGAGTGATTCCCAAGGAATATGATTCCCAACATGTTTAGTTGCTTTTGTCAATTGAAACTGCCCCAACAAGTAGCACTTACTGAATTCAACACTCAAGTCAATGCTCAAATTAGGGTAATATGGATGACTTAGAAAAGACGTCAGCATCCTTCTTCCAATAACACACAATGTAGTTGTACTAAGTTAAAACTTTAAGAAGGGATTTGGGGATTCAGATGTCAGCAAAACTACCCCAACAAGTAGCACTTACTGTATTTATTACTCAGGTCAGTGCTCTTATTTGGGTAATCTTGTTGCAGAAATTCCAAAATATATAAAAATGGTTTTACATTTGATTCCCATGAGATTGTAACATCCAAGACAACCCCAAAGAGAAGCACTTATGAACATAACATCATCAATGTCTCCATTTGAGGTTATCTGAATGTGATTCCATTGACAGCCATTATCAGTAACCAGCTGTAGAATATATCATGTTTAATCAGAACAACATGTAAGACTTACTGAATAAAAAGTCCAGCCAATGCTGAAGTCTGGCCTCTATCAAAGAAATGAAGCCAGTAGTCTTCTTTGCTCATGAGTTTCTCCATAGCCCAGACAGTGCTTCCTCCTGGCATCTTCTCAGTTGTGTCCCAGTAGCAGTTGTGTTTCTTCCCCAAATTTGCCCAACTTAAATACTGAATCCAACAATTTCCACCAAACTCCTCCTCTTTCACCAAGTTTCATTTGCCTTGATGGTTGTTAACAACGGCTTCATGAGCAGACAGCCATCACCTTTAATGTATGCATCCCATTGTCATTGATGATTGGAAATTTAGACTGCAACAAGCCCTCTTAGTGCAATGTTTTGCCACAAGATGGCCTTCAGTTGCAGCTCCATCAGCAGTACTTGAAAGTAAGACAAAGAAGCATAATTAACACTGAATTGTGTCTCTAAATGGCACATTCTGCAAAATCAACTACCCTTACCCAACAACATGGACTTACTACATCAGAAACCAAAGGGAGTGGTGTTGTATGGATAATAAAATCGACAAAATCTGCACCATAATGACTTTTCCTGCTTTAAAACGTTGCAGATAGCCACATCCAAGACAACCCCAAAGAGAAGCACTTATGAACACAAGAATCATCAGTGTCTCCATTTGAAGTGATCTGAGAGTGATTCCCAAGGAATATGATTCCCAACATGTTTAGTTGCTTTTGTCAATTGAAACTGCCCCAACAAGTAGCACTTACTGAATTCAACACTCAAGTCAATGCTCAAATTAGGGTAATATGGATGACTTAGAAAAGACGTCAGCATCCTTCTTCCAATAACACACAATGTAGTTGTACTAAGTTAAAACTTTAAGAAGGGATTTGGGGATTCAGATGTCAGCAAAACTACCCCAACAAGTAGCACTTACTGTATTTATTACTCAGGTCAGTGCTCTTATTTGGGTAATCTTGTTGCAGAAATTCCAAAATATATAAAAATGGTTTTACATTTGATTCCCATCAGATTGTCACATCCAAGACAACCCCAAAGAGAAGCACTTATGAACACAAGAATCATCAGTGTCTCCATTTGAAGTGATCTGAGAGTGATTCCCAAGGAATATGATTCCCAACATGTTTAGTTGCTTTTGTCAATTGAAACTGCCCCAACAAGTAGCACTTACTGAATTCAACACTCAAGTCAATGCTCAAATTAGGGTAATATGGATGACTTAGAAAAGACGTCAGCATCCTTCTTCCAATAACACACAATGTAGTTGTACTAAGTTAAAACTTTAAGAAGGGATTTGGGGATTCAGATGTCAGCAAAACTACCCCAACAAGTAACACTTACTGTATTTATTACTCAGGTCAGTGCTCTTGTTTGGGTAATCTTGGTGCAGAAATTCCAAAATATATAGAAACGGTTTTACATTTGATTCCCATCAGATTGTCACATCCAAGACAACCCCAAAGAGAAGCACTTATGAACACAAGAATCATCAGTGTCTCCATTTGAAGTGATCTGAGAGTGATTCCCAAGGAATATGATTCCCAACATGTTTAGTTGCTTTTGTCAATTGAAACTGCCCCAACAAGTAGCACTCACTGAATTCAACACTCAAGTCAATGCTCAAATTAGGGTAATATGGATGACTTAGAAAAGACGTCAGCATCCTTCTTCCAATAACACACAATGTAGTTGTACTAAGTTAAAACTTTAAGAAGGGATTTGGGGATTCAGATGTCAGCAAAACTACCCCAACAAGTAGCACTTACTGTATTTATTACTCAGGTCAGTACTGTTGTTTGGGTAATCTTGGTGCAGAAATTCCAAAATATATAAAAATGGCTTTACATTTGATTCCCATCAGATTGTCACATCCAAGACAACCCCAAAGAGAAGCACTTATGAACACAAGAATCATCAGTGTCTCCATTTGAAGTGATCTGAGAGTGATTCCCAAGGAATATGATTCCCAACATGTTTAGTTGCTTTTGTCAATTGAAACTGCCCCAACAAGTAGCACTCACTGAATTCAACACTCAAGTCAATGCTCAAATTAGGGTAATATGGATGACTTAGAAAAGACGTCAGCATCCTTCTTCCAATAACACACAATGTAGTTGTACTAAGTTAAAACTTTAAGAAGGGATTTGGGGATTCAGATGTCAGCAAAACTACCCCAACAAGTAGCACTTACTGTATTTATTACTCAGGTCAGTGCTCTTATTTGGGTAATCTTGTTGCAGAAATTCCAAAATATATAAAAATGGTTTTACATTTGATTCCCATGAGATTGTAACATCCAAGACAACCCCAAAGAGAAGCACTTATGAACATAACATCATCAATGTCTCCATTTGAGGTTATCTGAATGTGATTCCATTGACAGCCATTATCAGTAACCAGCTGTAGAATATATCATGTTTAATCAGAACAACATGTAAGACTTACTGAATAAAAAGTCCAGCCAATGCTGAAGTCTGGCCTCTATCAAAGAAATGAAGCCAGTAGTCTTCTTTGCTCATGAGTTTCTCCATAGCCCAGACAGTGCTTCCTCCTGGCATCTTCTCAGTTGTGTCCCAGTAGCAGTTGTGTTTCTTCCCCAAATTTGCCCAACTTAAATACTGAATCCAACAATTTCCACCAAACTCCTCCTCTTTCACCAAGTTTCATTTGCCTTGATGGTTGTTAACAACGGCTTCATGAGCAGACAGCCATCACCTTTAATGTATGCATCCCATTGTCATTGATGATTGGAAATTTAGACTGCAACAAGCCCTCTTAGTGCAATGTTTTGCCACAAGATGGCCTTCAGTTGCAGCTCCATCAGCAGTACTTGAAAGTAAGACAAAGAAGCATAATTAACACTGAATTGTGTCTCTAAATGGCACATTCTGCAAAATCAACTACCCTTACCCAACAACATGGACTTACTACATCAGAAACCAAAGGGAGTGGTGTTGTATGGATAATAAAATCGACAAAATCTGCACCATAATGACTTTTCCTGCTTTAAAACGTTGCAGATAGCCACATCCAAGACAACCCCAAAGAGAAGCACTTATGAACACAAGAATCATCAGTGTCTCCATTTGAAGTGATCTGAGAGTGATTCCCAAGGAATATGATTCCCAACATGTTTAGTTGCTTTTGTCAATTGAAACTGCCCCAACAAGTAGCACTTACTGAATTCAACACTCAAGTCAATGCTCAAATTAGGGTAATATGGATGACTTAGAAAAGACGTCAGCATCCTTCTTCCAATAACACACAATGTAGTTGTACTAAGTTAAAACTTTAAGAAGGGATTTGGGGATACAGATGTCAGCAAAACTACCCCAACAAGTAGCACTTACTGTATTTATTACTCAGGTCAGTACTGTTGTTTGGGTAATCTTGGTGCAGAAATTCCAAAATATATAAAAATGGCTTTACATTTGATTCCCATCAGATTGTCACATCCAAGACAACCCCAAAGAGAAGCACTTATGAACACAAGAATCATCAGTGTCTCCATTTGAAGTGATCTGAGAGTCATTCCCAAGGAATATGATTCCCAACATGTTTAGTTGCTTTTGTCAATTGAAACTGCCCCAACAAGTAGCACTTACTGAATTCAACACTCAAGTCAATGCTCAAATTAGGGTAATATGGATGACTTAGAAAAGACGTCAGCATCCTTCTTCCAATAACACACAATGTAGTTGTACTAAGTTAAAACTTTAAGAAGGGATTTGGGGATTCAGATGTCAGCAAAACTACCCCAACAAGTAGCACTTACTGTATTTATTACTCAGGTCAGTGCTCTTATTTGGGTAATCTTGTTGCAGAAATTCCAAAATATATAAAAATGGTTTTACATTTGATTCCCATGAGATTGTAACATCCAAGACAACCCCAAAGAGAAGCACTTATGAACATAACATCATCAATGTCTCCATTTGAGGTTATCTGAATGTGATTCCATTGACAGCCATTATCAGTAACCAGCTGTAGAATATATCATGTTTAATCAGAACAACATGTAAGACTTACTGAATAAAAAGACCAGCCAATGCTGAAGTCTGGCCTCTATCAAAGAAATGAAGCCAGTAGTCTTCTTTGCTCATGAGTTTCTCCATAGCCCAGACAGTGCTTCCTCCTGGCATCTTCTCAGTTGTGTCCCAGTAGCAGTTGTGTTTCTTCCCCAAATTTGCCCAACTTAAAAACTGAATCCAACAATTTCCACCAAACTCCTCCTCTTTCACCAAGTTTCATTTGCCTTGATGGTTGTTAACAACGGCTTCATGAGCAGACAGCCATCACCTTTAATGTATGCATCCCATTGTCATTGATGATTGGAAATTTAGACTGCAACAAGCCCTCTTAGTGCAATGTTTTGCCACAAGATGGCCTTCAGTTGCAGCTCCATCAGCAGTACTTGAAAGTAAGACAAAGAAGCATAATTAACACTGAATTGTGTCTCTAAATGGCACATTCTGCAAAATCAACTACCCTTACCCAACAACATGGACTTACTACATCAGAAACCAAAGGGAGTGGTGTTGTATGGATAATAAAATCGACAAAATCTGCACCATAATGACTTTTCCTGCTTTAAAACGTTGCAGATAGCCACATCCAAGACAACCCCAAAGAGAAGCACTTATGAACACAAGAATCATCAGTGTCTCCATTTGAAGTGATCTGAGAGTGATTCCCAAGGAATATGATTCCCAACATGTTTAGTTGCTTTTGTCAATTGAAACTGCCCCAACAAGTAGCACTTACTGAATTCAACACTCAAGTCAATGCTCAAATTAGGGTAATATGGATGACTTAGAAAAGACGTCAGCATCCTTCTTCCAATAGCACACAATGTAGCTGTACTAAGTTAAAACTTTAAGAAGGGATTTGGGGATTCAGATGTCAGCAAAACTACCCCAACAAGTAGCACTTACTGTATTTATTACTCAGGTCAGTACTGTTGTTTGGGTAATCTTGGTGCAGAAATTCCAAAATATATAAAAATGGCTTTACATTTGATTCCCATCAGATTGTCACATCCAAGACAACCCCAAAGAGAAGCACTTATGAACACAAGAATCATCAGTGTCTCCATTTGAAGTGATCTGAGAGTGATTCCCAAGGAATATGATTCCCAACATGTTTAGTTGCTTTTGTCAATTGAAACTGCCCCAACAAGTAGCACTTACTGAATTCAACACTCAAGTCAATGCTCAAATTAGGGTAATATGGATGACTTAGAAAAGACGTCAGCATCCTTCTTCCAATAACACACAATGTAGTTGTACTAAGTTAAAACTTTAAGAAGGGATTTGGGGATTCAGATGTCAGCAAAACTACCCCAACAAGTAGCACTTACTGTATTTATTACTCAGGTCAGTACTGTTGTTTGGGTAATCTTGGTGCAGAAATTCCAAAATATATAAAAATGGCTTTACATTTGATTCCCATCAGATTGTCACATCCAAGACAACCCCAAAGAGAAGCACTTATGAACACAAGAATCATCAGTGTCTCCATTTGAAGTGATCTGAGAGTGATTCCCAAGGAATATGATTCCCAACATGTTTAGTTGCTTTTGTCAATTGAAACTGCCCCAACAAGTAGCACTTACTGAATTCAACACTCAAGTCAATGCTCAAATTAGGGTAATATGGATGACTTAGAAAAGACGTCAGCATCCTTCTTCCAATAACACACAATGTAGTTGTACTAAGTTAAAACTTTAAGAAGGGATTTGGGGATTCAGATGTCAGCAAAACTACCCCAACAAGTAGCACTTACTGTATTTATTACTCAGGTCAGTGCTCTTATTTGGGTAATCTTGTTGCAGAAATTCCAAAATATATAAAAATTGTTTTACATTTGATCCCCATGAGATTGTAACATCCAAGACAACCCCAAAGAGAAGCACTTATGAACATAACATCATCAATGTCTGCATTTGAGGTTATCTGAATGTGATTCCATTGACAGCCATTATCAGTAACCAGCTGTAGAATATATCATGTTTAATCAGATCAACATGTAAGACTTACTGAATAAAAAGTCCAGCCAATGCTGAAGTCTGGCCTCTATCAAAGAAATGAAGCCAGTAGTCTTCTTTGCTCATGAGTTTCTCCATAGCCCAGACAGTGCTTCCTCCTGGCATCTTCTCAGTTGTGTCCCAGTAGCAGTTGTGTTTCTTCCCCAAATTTGCCCAACTTAAATACTGAATCCAACAATTTCCACCAAACTCCTCCTCTTTCACCAGGTTTCATTTGCCTTGATGGTTGTTAACAACGGCTTCATGAGCAGACAGCCATCACCTTTAATGTATGCATCCCATTGTCATTGATGATTGGAAAATTAGACTGCAACAAGCCCTCTTAGTGCAATGTTTTGCCACAAGATGGCCTTCAGTTGCAGCTCCATCAGCAGTACTTGAAAGTAAGACAAAGAAGCATAATTAACACTGAATTGTGTCTCTAAATGGCACATTCTGCAAAATCAACTACCCTTACCCAACAACATGGACTTACTACATCAGAAACCAAAGGGAGTGGTGTTGTATGGATAATAAAATCGACAAAATCTGCACCATAATGACTTTTCCTGCTTTAAAACGTTGCAGATAGCCACATCCAAGACAACCCCAAAGAGAAGCACTTATGAACACAAGAATCATCAGTGTCTCCATTTGAAGTGATCTGAGAGTGATTCCCAAGGAATATGATTCCCAACATGTTTAGTTGCTTTTGTCAATTGAAACTGCCCCAACAAGTAGCACTTACTGAATTCAACACTCAAGTCAATGCTCAAATTAGGGTAATATGGATGACTTAGAAAAGACGTCAGCATCCTTCTTCCAATAACACACAATGTAGTTGTACTAAGTTAAAACTTTAAGAAGGGATTTGGGGATTCAGATGTCAGCAAAACTACCCCAACAAGTAGCACTTACTGTATTTATTACTCAGGTCAGTACTGTTGTTTGGGTAATCTTGGTGCAGAAATTCCAAAATATATAAAAATGGCTTTACATTTGATTCCCATCAGATTGTCACATCCAAGACAACCCCAAAGAGAAGCACTTATGAACACAAGAATCATCAGTGTCTCCATTTGAAGTGATCTGAGAGTGATTCCCAAGGAATATGATTCCCAACATGTTTAGTTGCTTTTGTCAATTGAAACTGCCCCAACAAGTAGCACTTACTGAATTCAACACTCAAGTCAATGCTCAAATTAGGGTAATATGGATGACTTAGAAAAGACGTCAGCATCCTTCTTCCAATAACACACAATGTAGTTGTACTAAGTTAAAACTTTAAGAAGGGATTTGGGGATTCAGATGTCAGCAAAACTACCCCAACAAGTAGCACTTACTGTATTTATTACTCAGGTCAGTACTGTTGTTTGGGTAATCTTGGTGCAGAAATTCCAAAATATATAAAAATGGCTTTACATTTGATTCCCATCAGATTGTCACATCCAAGACAACCCCAAAGAGAAGCACTTATGAACACAAGAATCATCAGTGTCTCCATTTGAAGTGATCTGAGAGTGATTCCCAAGGAATATGATTCCCAACATGTTTAGTTGCTTTTGTCAATTGAAACTGCCCCAACAAGTAGCACTTACTGAATTCAACACTCAAGTCAATGCTCAAATTAGGGTAATATGGATGACTTAGAAAAGACGTCAGCATCCTTCTTCCAATAACACACAATGTAGTTGTACTAAGTTAAAACTTTAAGAAGGGATTTGGGGATTCAGATGTCAGCAAAACTACCCCAACAAGTAGCACTTACTGTATTTATTACTCAGGTCAGTGCTCTTATTTGGGTAATCTTGTTGCAGAAATTCCAAAATATATAAAAATGGTTTTACATTTGATTCCCATGAGATTGTAACATCCAAGACAACCCCAAAGAGAAGCACTTATGAACATAACATCATCAATGTCTCCATTTGAGGTTATCTGAATGTGATTCCATTGACAGCCATTATCAGTAACCAGCTGTAGAATATATCATGTTTAATCAGAACAACATGTAAGACTTACTGAATAAAAAGTCCAGCCAATGCTGAAGTCTGGCCTCTATCAAAGAAATGAAGCCAGTAGTCTTCTTTGCTCATGAGTTTCTCCATAGCCCAGACAGTGCTTCCTCCTGGCATCTTCTCAGTTGTGTCCCAGTAGCAGTTGTGTTTCTTCCCCAAATTTGCCCAACTTAAATACTGAATCCAACAATTTCCACCAAACTCCTCCTCTTTCACCAAGTTTCATTTGCCTTGATGGTTGTTAACAACGGCTTCATGAGCAGACAGCCATCACCTTTAATGTATGCATCCCATTGTCATTGATGATTGGAAATTTAGACTGCAACAAGCCCTCTTAGTGCAATGTTTTGCCACAAGATGGCCTTCAGTTGCAGCTCCATCAGCAGTACTTGAAAGTAAGACAAAGAAGCATAATTAACACTGAATTGTGTCTCTAAATGGCACATTCTGCAAAATCAACTACCCTTACCCAACAACATGGACTTACTACATCAGAAACCAAAGGGAGTGGTGTTGTATGGATAATAAAATCGACAAAATCTGCACCATAATGACTTTTCCTGCTTTAAAACGTTGCAGATAGCCACATCCAAGACAACCCCAAAGAGAAGCACTTATGAACACAAGAATCATCAGTGTCTCCATTTGAAGTGATCTGAGAGTGATTCCCAAGGAATATGATTCCCAACATGTTTAGTTGCTTTTGTCAATTGAAACTGCCCCAACAAGTAGCACTTACTGAATTCAACACTCAAGTCAATGCTCAAATTAGGGTAATATGGATGACTTAGAAAAGACGTCAGCATCCTTCTTCCAATAACACACAATGTAGTTGTACTAAGTTAAAACTTTAAGAAGGGATTTGGGGATTCAGATGTCAGCAAAACTACCCCAACAAGTAGCACTTACTGTATTTATTACTCAGGTCAGTGCTCTTATTTGGGTAATCTTGTTGCAGAAATTCCAAAATATATAAAAATGGTTTTACATTTGATTCCCATCAGATTGTCACATCCAAGACAACCCCAAAGAGAAGCACTTATGAACACAAGAATCATCAGTGTCTCCATTTGAAGTGATCTGAGAGTGATTCCCAAGGAATATGATTCCCAACATGTTTAGTTGCTTTTGTCAATTGAAACTGCCCCAACAAGTAGCACTTACTGAATTCAACACTCAAGTCAATGCTCAAATTAGGGTAATATGGATGACTTAGAAAAGACGTCAGCATCCTTCTTCCAATAACACACAATGTAGTTGTACTAAGTTAAAACTTTAAGAAGGGATTTGGGGATTCAGATGTCAGCAAAACTACCCCAACAAGTAACACTTACTGTATTTATTACTCAGGTCAGTGCTCTTGTTTGGGTAATCTTGGTGCAGAAATTCCAAAATATATAGAAACGGTTTTACATTTGATTCCCATCAGATTGTCACATCCAAGACAACCCCAAAGAGAAGCACTTATGAACACAAGAATCATCAGTGTCTCCATTTGAAGTGATCTGAGAGTGATTCCCAAGGAATATGATTCCCAACATGTTTAGTTGCTTTTGTCAATTGAAACTGCCCCAACAAGTAGCACTCACTGAATTCAACACTCAAGTCAATGCTCAAATTAGGGTAATATGGATGACTTAGAAAAGACGTCAGCATCCTTCTTCCAATAACACACAATGTAGTTGTACTAAGTTAAAACTTTAAGAAGGGATTTGGGGATTCAGATGTCAGCAAAACTACCCCAACAAGTAGCACTTACTGTATTTATTACTCAGGTCAGTACTGTTGTTTGGGTAATCTTGGTGCAGAAATTCCAAAATATATAAAAATGGCTTTACATTTGATTCCCATCAGATTGTCACATCCAAGACAACCCCAAAGAGAAGCACTTATGAACACAAGAATCATCAGTGTCTCCATTTGAAGTGATCTGAGAGTGATTCCCAAGGAATATGATTCCCAACATGTTTAGTTGCTTTTGTCAATTGAAACTGCCCCAACAAGTAGCACTCACTGAATTCAACACTCAAGTCAATGCTCAAATTAGGGTAATATGGATGACTTAGAAAAGACGTCAGCATCCTTCTTCCAATAACACACAATGTAGTTGTACTAAGTTAAAACTTTAAGAAGGGATTTGGGGATTCAGATGTCAGCAAAACTACCCCAACAAGTAGCACTTACTGTATTTATTACTCAGGTCAGTGCTCTTATTTGGGTAATCTTGTTGCAGAAATTCCAAAATATATAAAAATGGTTTTACATTTGATTCCCATGAGATTGTAACATCCAAGACAACCCCAAAGAGAAGCACTTATGAACATAACATCATCAATGTCTCCATTTGAGGTTATCTGAATGTGATTCCATTGACAGCCATTATCAGTAACCAGCTGTAGAATATATCATGTTTAATCAGAACAACATGTAAGACTTACTGAATAAAAAGTCCAGCCAATGCTGAAGTCTGGCCTCTATCAAAGAAATGAAGCCAGTAGTCTTCTTTGCTCATGAGTTTCTCCATAGCCCAGACAGTGCTTCCTCCTGGCATCTTCTCAGTTGTGTCCCAGTAGCAGTTGTGTTTCTTCCCCAAATTTGCCCAACTTAAATACTGAATCCAACAATTTCCACCAAACTCCTCCTCTTTCACCAAGTTTCATTTGCCTTGATGGTTGTTAACAACGGCTTCATGAGCAGACAGCCATCACCTTTAATGTATGCATCCCATTGTCATTGATGATTGGAAATTTAGACTGCAACAAGCCCTCTTAGTGCAATGTTTTGCCACAAGATGGCCTTCAGTTGCAGCTCCATCAGCAGTACTTGAAAGTAAGACAAAGAAGCATAATTAACACTGAATTGTGTCTCTAAATGGCACATTCTGCAAAATCAACTACCCTTACCCAACAACATGGACTTACTACATAAGAAACCAAAGGGAGTGGTGTTGTATGGATAATAAAATCGACAAAATCTGCACCATAATGACTTTTCCTGCTTTAAAACGTTGCAGATAGCCACATCCAAGACAACCCCAAAGAGAAGCACTTATGAACACAAGAATCATCAGTGTCTCCATTTGAAGTGATCTGAGAGTGATTCCCAAGGAATATGATTCCCAACATGTTTAGTTGCTTTTGTCAATTGAAACTGCCCCAACAAGTAGCACTTACTGAATTCAACACTCAAGTCAATGCTCAAATTAGGGTAATATGGATGACTTAGAAAAGACGTCAGCATCCTTCTTCCAATAACACACAATGTAGTTGTACTAAGTTAAAACTTTAAGAAGGGATTTGGGGATTCAGATGTCAGCAAAACTACCCCAACAAGTAGCACTTACTGTATTTATTACTCAGGTCAGTGCTCTTATTTGGGTAATCTTGTTGCAGAAATTCCAAAATATATAAAAATGGTTTTACATTTGATTCCCATCAGATTGTCACATCCAAGACAACCCCAAAGAGAAGCACTTATGAACACAAGAATCATCAGTGTCTCCATTTGAAGTGATCTGAGAGTGATTCCCAAGGAATATGATTCCCAACATGTTTAGTTGCTTTTGTCAATTGAAACTGCCCCAACAAGTAGCACTTACTGAATTCAACACTCAAGTCAATGCTCAAATTAGGGTAATATGGATGACTTAGAAAAGACGTCAGCATCCTTCTTCCAATAACACACAATGTAGTTGTACTAAGTTAAAACTTTAAGAAGGGATTTGGGGATTCAGATGTCAGCAAAACTACCCCAACAAGTAACACTTACTGTATTTATTACTCAGGTCAGTGCTCTTGTTTGGGTAATCTTGGTGCAGAAATTCCAAAATATATAGAAACGGTTTTACATTTGATTCCCATCAGATTGTCACATCCAAGACAACCCCAAAGAGAAGCACTTATGAACACAAGAATCATCAGTGTCTCCATTTGAAGTGATCTGAGAGTGATTCCCAAGGAATATGATTCCCAACATGTTTAGTTGCTTTTGTCAATTGAAACTGCCCCAACAAGTAGCACTCACTGAATTCAACACTCAAGTCAATGCTCAAATTAGGGTAATATGGATGACTTAGAAAATACGTCAGCATCCTTCTTCCAATAACACACAATGTAGTTGTACTAAGTTAAAACTTTAAGAAGGGATTTGGGGATTCAGATGTCAGCAAAACTACCCCAACAAGTAGCACTTACTGTATTTATTACTCAGGTCAGTACTGTTGTTTGGGTAATCTTGGTGCAGAAATTCCAAAATATATAAAAATGGCTTTACATTTGATTCCCATCAGATTGTCACATCCAAGACAACCCCAAAGAGAAGCACTTATGAACACAAGAATCATCAGTGTCTCCATTTGAAGTGATCTGAGAGTGATTCCCAAGGAATATGATTCCCAACATGTTTAGTTGCTTTTGTCAATTGAAACTGCCCCAACAAGTAGCACTTACTGAATTCAACACTCAAGTCAATGCTCAAATTAGGGTAATATGGATGACTTAGAAAAGACGTCAGCATCCTTCTTCCAATAACACACAATGTAGTTGTACTAAGTTAAAACTTTAAGAAGGGATTTGGGGATTAAGATGTCAGCAAAACTACCCCAACAAGTAGCACTTACTGTATTTATTACTCAGGTCAGTGCTCTTATTTGGGTAATCTTGTTGCAGAAATTCCAAAATATATAAAAATGGTTTTACATTTGATTCCCATGAGATTGTAACATCCAAGACAACCCCAAAGAGAAGCACTTATGAACATAACATCATCAATGTCTCCATTTGAGGTTATCTGAATGTGATTCCATTGACAGCCATTATCAGTAACCAGCTGTAGAATATATCATGTTTAATCAGAACAACATGTAAGACTTACTGAATAAAAAGTCCAGCCAATGCTGAAGTCTGGCCTCTATCAAAGAAATTAAGCCAGTAGTCTTCTTTGCTCATGAGTTTCTCCATAGCCCAGACAGTGCTTCCTCCTGGCATCTTCTCAGTTGTGTCCCAGTAGCAGTTGTGTTTCTTCCCCAAATTTGCCCAACTTAAATACTGAATCCAACAATTTCCACCAAACTCCTCCTCTTTCACCAAGTTTCATTTGCCTTGATGGTTGTTAACAACGGCTTCATGAGCAGACAGCCATCACCTTTTATGTATGCATCCCATTGTCATTGATGATTGGAAAATTAGACTGCAACGAGCCCTCTTAGTGCAATGTTTTGCCACAAGATGGCCTTCAGTTGCAGCTCCATCAGCAGTACTTGAAAGTAAGACAAAGAAGCATAATTAACACTGAATTGTGTCTCTAAATGGCACATTCTGCAAAATCAACTACCCTTACCCAACAACATGGACTTACTACATCAGAAACCAAAGGGAGTGGTGTTGTATGGATAATAAAATCGACAAAATCTGCACCATAATGACTTTTCCTGCTTTAAAACGTTGCAGATAGCCACATCCAAGACAACCCCAAAGAGAAGCACTTATGAACACAAGAATCATCAGTGTCTCCATTTGAAGTGATCTGAGAGTGATTCCCAAGGAATATGATTCCCAACATGTTTAGTTGCTTTTGTCAATTGAAACTGCCCCAACAAGTAGCACTTACTGAATTCAACACTCAAGTCAATGCTCAAATTAGGGTAATATTGATGACTTAGAAAAGACGTCAGCATCCTT
Organism: Eutrigla gurnardus; assembly: GCF_963514095.1. Classification (NCBI taxonomy): domain Eukaryota; kingdom Metazoa; phylum Chordata; class Actinopteri; order Perciformes; family Triglidae; genus Eutrigla; species Eutrigla gurnardus. The sequence goes on along the minus strand of NW_028155327.1, from coordinate 108,249 downwards.
CTTCCAATAACACACAATGTAGTTGTACTAAGTTAAAACTTTAAGAAGGGATTTGGGGATTCAGATGTCAGCAAAACTACCCCAACAAGTAGCACTTACTGTATTTATTACTCAGGTCAGTGCTCTTGTTTGGGTAATCTTGGTGCAGAAATTCCAAAATATATAGAAACGGTTTTACATTTGATTCCCATCAGATTGTCACATCCAAGACAACCCCAAAGAGAAGCACTTATGAACACAAGAATCATCAGTGTCTCCATTTGAAGTGATCTGAGAGTGATTCCCAAGGAATATGATTCCCAACATGTTTAGTTGCTTTTGTCAATTGAAACTGCCCCAACAAGTAGCACTCACTGAATTCAACACTCAAGTCAATGCTCAAATTAGGGTAATATGGATGACTTAGAAAAGACGTCAGCATCCTTCTTCCAATAACACACAATGTAGTTGTACTAAGTTAAAACTTTAAGAAGGGATTTGGGGATTCAGATGTCAGCAAAACTACCCCAACAAGTAGCACTTACTGTATTTATTACTCAGGTCAGTACTGTTGTTTGGGTAATCTTGGTGCAGAAATTCCAAAATATATAAAAATGGCTTTACATTTGATTCCCATCAGATTGTCACATCCAAGACAACCCCAAAGAGAAGCACTTATGAACACAAGAATCATCAGTGTCTCCATTTGAAGTGATCTGAGAGTGATTCCCAAGGAATATGATTCCCAACATGTTTAGTTGCTTTTGTCAATTGAAACTGCCCCAACAAGTAGCACTTACTGAATTCAACACTCAAGTCAATGCTCAAATTAGGGTAATATGGATGACTTAGAAAAGACGTCAGCATCCTTCTTCCAATAACACACAATGTAGTTGTACTTAGTTAAAACTTTAAGAAGGGATTTGGGGATTCAGATGTCAGCAAAACTACCCCAACAAGTAGCACTTACTGTATTTATTACTCAGGTCAGTGCTCTTATTTGGGTAATCTTGTTGCAGAAATTCCAAAATATATAAAAATGGTTTTACATTTGATTCCCATGAGATTGTAACATCCAAGACAACCCAAAAGAGAAGCACTTATGAACATGACATCATCAATGTCTCCATTTGAGGTTATCTGAATGTGATTCCATTGACAGCCATTATCAGTAACCAGCTGTAGAATATATCATGTTTAATCAGAACAACATGTAAGACTTACTGAATAAAAAGTCCAGCCAATGCTGAAGTCTGGCCTCTATCAAAGAAATGAAGCCAGTAGTCTTCTTTGCTCATGAGTTTCTCCATAGCCCAGACAGTGCTTCCTCCTGGCATCTTCTCAGTTGTGTCCCAGTAGCAGTTGTGTTTCTTCCCCAAATTTGCCCAACTTAAATACTGAATCCAACAATTTCCACCAAACTCCTCCTCTTTCACCAAGTTTCATTTGCCTTGATGGTTGTTAACAACGGCTTCATGAGCAGACAGCCATCACCTTTAATGTATGCATCCCATTGTCATTGATGATTGGAAATTTAGACTGCAACAAGCCCTCTTAGTGCAATGTTTTGCCACAAGATGGCCTTCAGTTGCAGCTCCATCAGCAGTACTTGAAAGTAAGACAAAGAAGCATAATTAACACTGAATTGTGTCTCTAAATGGCACATTCTGCAAAATCAACTACCCTTACCCAACAACATGGACTTACTACATCAGAAACCAAAGGGAGTGGTGTTGTATGGATAATAAAATCGACAAAATCTGCACCATAATGACTTTTCCTGCTTTAAAACGTTGCAGATAGCCACATCCAAGACAACCCCAAAGAGAAGCACTTATGAACACAAGAATCATCAGTGTCTCCATTTGAAGTGATCTGAGAGTGATTCCCAAGGAATATGATTCCCAACATGTTTAGTTGCTTTTGTCAATTGAAACTGCCCCAACAAGTAGCACTTACTGAATTCAACACTCAAGTCAATGCTCAAATTAGGGTAATATGGATGACTTAGAAAAGACGTCAGCATCCTTCTTCCAATAACACACAATGTAGTTGTACTAAGTTAAAACTTTAAGAAGGGATTTGGGGATTCAGATGTCAGCAAAACTACCCCAACAAGTAGCACTTACTGTATTTATTACTCAGGTCAGTGCTCTTATTTGGGTAATCTTGTTGCAGAAATTCCAAAATATATAAAAATGGTTTTACATTTGATTCCCATCAGATTGTCACATCCAAGACAACCCCAAAGAGAAGCACTTATGAACACAAGAATCATCAGTGTCTCCATTTGAAGTGATCTGAGAGTGATTCCCAAGGAATATGATTCCCAACATGTTTAGTTGCTTTTGTCAATTGAAACTGCCCCAACAAGTAGCACTTACTGAATTCAACACTCAAGTCAATGCTCAAATTAGGGTAATATGGATGACTTAGAAAAGACGTCAGCATCCTTCTTCCAATAACACACAATGTAGTTGTACTAAGTTAAAACTTTAAGAAGGGATTTGGGGATTCAGATGTCAGCAAAACTACCCCAACAAGTAACACTTACTGTATTTATTACTCAGGTCAGTGCTCTTGTTTGGGTAATCTTGGTGCAGAAATTCCAAAATATATAGAAACGGTTTTACATTTGATTCCCATCAGATTGTCACATCCAAGACAACCCCAAAGAGAAGCACTTATGAACACAAGAATCATCAGTGTCTCCATTTGAAGTGATCTGAGAGTGATTCCCAAGGAATATGATTCCCAACATGTTTAGTTGCTTTTGTCAATTGAAACTGCCCCAACAAGTAGCACTTACTGAATTCAACACTCAAGTCAATGCTCAAATTAGGGTAATATGGATGACTTAGAAAAGACGTCAGCATCCTTCTTCCAATAACACACAATGTAGTTGTACTAAGTTAAAACTTTAAGAAGGGATTTGGGGATTCAGATGTCAGCAAAACTACCCCAACAAGTAGCACTTACTGTATTTATTACTCAGGTCAGTGCTCTTATTTGGGTAATCTTGTTGCAGAAATTCCAAAATATATAAAAATGGTTTTACATTTGATTCCCATCAGATTGTCACATCCAAGACAACCCCAAAGAGAAGCACTTATGAACACAAGAATCATCAGTGTCTCCATTTGAAGTGATCTGAGAGTGATTCCCAAGGAATATGATTCCCAACATGTTTAGTTGCTTTTGTCAATTGAAACTGCCCCAACAAGTAGCACTTACTGAATTCAACACTCAAGTCAATGCTCAAATTAGGGTAATATGGATGACTTAGAAAAGACGTCAGCATCCTTCTTCCAATAACACACAATGTAGTTGTACTAAGTTAAAACTTTAAGAAGGGATTTGGGGATTCAGATGTCAGCAAAACTACCCCAACAAGTAACACTTACTGTATTTATTACTCAGGTCAGTGCTCTTGTTTGGGTAATCTTGGTGCAGAAATTCCAAAATATATAGAAACGGTTTTACATTTGATTCCCATCAGATTGTCACATCCAAGACAACCCCAAAGAGAAGCACTTATGAACACAAGAATCATCAGTGTCTCCATTTGAAGTGATCTGAGAGTGATTCCCAAGGAATATGATTCCCAACATGTTTAGTTGCTTTTGTCAATTGAAACTGCCCCAACAAGTAGCACTCACTGAATTCAACACTCAAGTCAATGCTCAAATTAGGGTAATATGGATGACTTAGAAAATACGTCAGCATCCTTCTTCCAATAACACACAATGTAGTTGTACTAAGTTAAAACTTTAAGAAGGGATTTGGGGATTCAGATGTCAGCAAAACTACCCCAACAAGTAGCACTTACTGTATTTATTACTCAGGTCAGTACTGTTGTTTGGGTAATCTTGGTGCAGAAATTCCAAAATATATAAAAATGGCTTTACATTTGATTCCCATCAGATTGTCACATCCAAGACAACCCCAAAGAGAAGCACTTATGAACACAAGAATCATCAGTGTCTCCATTTGAAGTGATCTGAGAGTGATTCCCAAGGAATATGATTCCCAACATGTTTAGTTGCTTTTGTCAATTGAAACTGCCCCAACAAGTAGCACTTACTGAATTCAACACTCAAGTCAATGCTCAAATTAGGGTAATATGGATGACTTAGAAAAGACGTCAGCATCCTTCTTCCAATAACACACAATGTAGTTGTACTAAGTTAAAACTTTAAGAAGGGATTTGGGGATTAAGATGTCAGCAAAACTACCCCAACAAGTAGCACTTACTGTATTTATTACTCAGGTCAGTGCTCTTATTTGGGTAATCTTGTTGCAGAAATTCCAAAATATATAAAAATGGTTTTACATTTGATTCCCATGAGATTGTAACATCCAAGACAACCCCAAAGAGAAGCACTTATGAACATAACATCATCAATGTCTCCATTTGAGGTTATCTGAATGTGATTCCATTGACAGCCATTATCAGTAACCAGCTGTAGAATATATCATGTTTAATCAGAACAACATGTAAGACTTACTGAATAAAAAGTCCAGCCAATGCTGAAGTCTGGCCTCTATCAAAGAAATTAAGCCAGTAGTCTTCTTTGCTCATGAGTTTCTCCATAGCCCAGACAGTGCTTCCTCCTGGCATCTTCTCAGTTGTGTCCCAGTAGCAGTTGTGTTTCTTCCCCAAATTTGCCCAACTTAAATACTGAATCCAACAATTTCCACCAAACTCCTCCTCTTTCACCAAGTTTCATTTGCCTTGATGGTTGTTAACAACGGCTTCATGAGCAGACAGCCATCACCTTTTATGTATGCATCCCATTGTCATTGATGATTGGAAAATTAGACTGCAACGAGCCCTCTTAGTGCAATGTTTTGCCACAAGATGGCCTTCAGTTGCAGCTCCATCAGCAGTACTTGAAAGTAAGACAAAGAAGCATAATTAACACTGAATTGTGTCTCTAAATGGCACATTCTGCAAAATCAACTACCCTTACCCAACAACATGGACTTACTACATCAGAAACCAAAGGGAGTGGTGTTGTATGGATAATCAAATCGACAAAATCTGCACCATAATGACTTTTCCTGCTTTAAAACGTTGCAGATAGCCACATCCAAGACAACCCCAAAGAGAAGCACTTATGAACACAAGAATCATCAGTGTCTCCATTTGAAGTGATCTGAGAGTGATTCCCAAGGAATATGATTCCCAACATGTTTAGTTGCTTTTGTCAATTGAAACTGCCCCAACAAGTAGCACTTACTGAATTCAACACTCAAGTCAATGCTCAAATTAGGGTAATATTGATGACTTAGAAAAGACGTCAGCATCCTTCTTCCAATAACACACAATGTAGTTGTACTAAGTTAAAACTTTAAGAAGGGATTTGGGGATTCAGATGTCAGCAAAACTACCCCAACAAGTAGCACTTACTGTATTTATTACTCAGGTCAGTGCTCTTGTTTGGGTAATCTTGGTGCAGAAATTCCAAAATATATAGAAACGGTTTTACATTTGATTCCCATCAGATTGTCACATCCAAGACAACCCCAAAGAGAAGCACTTATGAACACAAGAATCATCAGTGTCTCCATTTGAAGTGATCTGAGAGTGATTCCCAAGGAATATGATTCCCAACATGTTTAGTTGCTTTTGTCAATTGAAACTGCCCCAACAAGTAGCACTCACTGAATTCAACACTCAAGTCAATGCTCAAATTAGGGTAATATGGATGACTTAGAAAAGACGTCAGCATCCTTCTTCCAATAACACACAATGTAGTTGTACTAAGTTAAAACTTTAAGAAGGGATTTGGGGATTCAGATGTCAGCAAAACTACCCCAACAAGTAGCACTTACTGTATTTATTACTCAGGTCAGTACTGTTGTTTGGGTAATCTTGGTGCAGAAATTCCAAAATATATAAAAATGGCTTTACATTTGATTCCCATCAGATTGTCACATCCAAGACAACCCCAAAGAGAAGCACTTATGAACACAAGAATCATCAGTGTCTCCATTTGAAGTGATCTGAGAGTGATTCCCAAGGAATATGATTCCCAACATGTTTAGTTGCTTTTGTCAATTGAAACTGCCCCAACAAGTAGCACTTACTGAATTCAACACTCAAGTCAATGCTCAAATTAGGGTAATATGGATGACTTAGAAAAGACGTCAGCATCCTTCTTCCAATAACACACAATGTAGTTGTACTTAGTTAAAACTTTAAGAAGGGATTTGGGGATTCAGATGTCAGCAAAACTACCCCAACAAGTAGCACTTACTGTATTTATTACTCAGGTCAGTGCTCTTATTTGGGTAATCTTGTTGCAGAAATTCCAAAATATATAAAAATGGTTTTACATTTGATTCCCATGAGATTGTAACATCCAAGACAACCCCAAAGAGAAGCACTTATGAACACAAGAATCATCAATGTCTCCATTTGAGGTTATCTGAATGTGATTCCATTGACAGCCATTATCAGTAACCAGCTGTAGAATATATCATGTTTAATCAGAACAACATGTAAGACTTACTGAATAAAAAGTCCAGCCAATGCTGAAGTCTGGCCTCTATCAAAGAAATTAAGCCAGTAGTCTTCTTTGCTCATGAGTTTCTCCATAGCCCAGACAGTGCTTCCTCCTGGCATCTTCTCAGTTGTGTCCCAGTAGCAGTTGTGTTTCTTCCCCAAATTTGCCCAACTTAAATACTGAATCCAACAATTTCCACCAAACTCCTCCTCTTTCACCAAGTTTCATTTGCCTTGATGGTTGTTAACAACGGCTTCATGAGCAGACAGCCATCACCTTTAATGTATGCATCCCATTGTCATTGATGATTGGAAAATTAGACTGCAACAAGCCCTCTTAGTGCAATGTTTTGCCACAAGATGGCCTTCAGTTGCAGCTCCATCAGCAGTACTTGAAAGTAAGATAAAGAAGCATAATTAACACTGAATTGTGTCTCTAAATGGCACATTCTGCAAAATCAACTACCCTTACCCAACAACATGGACTTACTACATCAGAAACCAAAGGGAGTGGTGTTGTATGGATAATAAAACCGACAAAATCTGCACCATAATGACTTTTCCTGCTTTAAAACGTTGCAGATAGCCACATCCAAGACAACCCCAAAGAGAAGCACTTATGAACACAAGAATCATCAGTGTCTCCATTTGAAGTGATCTGAGAGTGATTCCCAAGGAATATGATTCCCAACATGTTTAGTTGCTTTTGTCAATTGAAACTGCCCCAACAAGTAGCACTTACTGAATTCAACACTCAAGTCAATGCTCAAATTAGGGTAATATGGATGACTTAGAAAAGACGTCAGCATCCTTCTTCCAATAACACACAATGTAGTTGTACTAAGTTAAAACTTTAAGAAGGGATTTGGGGATTCAGATGTCAGCAAAACTACCCCAACAAGTAACACTTACTGTATTTATTACTCAGGTCAGTACTGTTGTTTGGGTAATCTTGGTGCAGAAATTCCAAAATATATAAAAATGGCTTTACATTTGATTCCCATCAGATTGTCACATCCAAGACAACCCCAAAGAGAAGCACTTATGAACACAAGAATCATCAGTGTCTCCATTTGAAGTGATCTGGGAGTGATTCCCAAGGAATATGATTCCCAACATGTTTAGTTGCTTTTGTCAATTGAAACTGCCCCAACAAGTAGCACTTACTGAATTCAACACTCAAGTCAATGCTCAAATTAGGGTAATATGGATGACTTAGAAAAGACGTCAGCATCCTTCTTCCAATAACACACAATGTAGTTGTACTAAGTTAAAACTTTAAGAAGGGATTTGGGGATTCAGATGTCAGCAAAACTACCCCAACAAGTAGCACTTACTGTATTTATTACTCAGGTCAGTGCTCTTATTTGGGTAATCTTGTTGCAGAAATTCCAAAATATATAAAAATGGTTTTACATTTGATTCCCATGAGATTGTAACATCCAAGACAACCCCAAAGAGAAGCACTTATGAACATAACATCATCAATGTCTCCATTTGAGGTTATCTGAATGTGATTCCATTGACAGCCATTATCAGTAACCAGCTGTAGAATATATCATGTTTAATCAGAACAACATGTAAGACTTACTGAATAAAAAGTCCAGCCAATGCTGAAGTCTGGCCTCTATCAAAGAAATGAAGCCAGTAGTCTTCTTTGCTCATGAGTTTCTCCATAGCCCAGACAGTGCTTCCTCCTGGCATCTTCTCAGTTGTGTCCCAGTAGCAGTTGTGTTTCTTCCCCAAATTTGCCCAACTTAAATACTGAATCCAACAATTTCCACCAAACTCCTCCTCTTTCACCAAGTTTCATTTGCCTTGATGGTTGTTAACAACGGCTTCATGAGCAGACAGCCATCACCTTTAATGTATGCATCCCATTGTCATTGATGATTGGAAAATTAGACTGCAACAAGCCCTCTTAGTGCAATGTTTTGCCACAAGATGGCCTTCAGTTGCAGCTCCATCAGCAGTACTTGAAAGTAAGACAAAGAAGCATAATTAACACTGAATTGTGTCTCTAAATGGCACATTCTGCAAAATTAACTACCCTTACCCAACAACATGGACTTACTACATCAGAAACCAAAGGGAGTGGTGTTGTATGGATAATAAAATCGACAAAATCTGCACCATAATGACTTTTCCTGCTTTAAAACGTTGCAGATAGCCACATCCAAGACAACCCCAAAGAGAAGCACTTATGAACACAAGAATCATCAGTGTCTCCATTTGAAGTGATCTGAGAGTGATTCCCAAGGAATATGATTCCCAACATGTTTAGTTGCTTTTGTCAATTGAAACTGCCCCAACAAGTAGCACTTACTGAATTCAACACTCAAGTCAATGCTCAAATTAGGGTAATATGGATGACTTAGAAAAGACGTCAGCATCCTTCTTCCAATAACACACAATGTAGTTGTACTAAGTTAAAACTTTAAGAAGGGATTTGGGGATTCAGATGTCAGCAAAACTACCCCAACAAGTAGCACTTACTGTATTTATTACTCAGGTCAGTGCTCTTGTTTGGGTAATCTTGGTGCAGAAATTCCAAAATATATAGAAACGGTTTTACATTTGATTCCCATCAGATTGTCACATCCAAGACAACCCCAAAGAGAAGCACTTATGAACACAAGAATCATCAGTGTCTCCATTTGAAGTGATCTGAGAGTGATTCCCAAGGAATATGATTCCCAACATGTTTAGTTGCTTTTGTCAATTGAAACTGCCCCAACAAGTAGCACTTACTGAATTCAACACTCAAGTCAATGCTCAAATTAGGGTAATATGGATGACTTAGAAAAGACGTCAGCATCCTTCTTCCAATAACACACAATGTAGTTGTACTAAGTTAAAACTTTAAGAAGGGATTTGGGGATTCAGATGTCAGCAAAACTACCCCAACAAGTAGCACTTACTGTATTTATTACTCGGGTCAGTGCTCTTGTTTGGGTAATCTTGGTGCAGAAATTCCAAAATATATAGAAACGGTTTTACATTTGATTCCCATCAGATTGTCACATCCAAGACAACCCCAAAGAGAAGCACTTATGAACACAAGAATCATCAGTGTCTCCATTTGAAGTGATCTGAGAGTGAATCCCAAGGAATATGATTCCCAACATGTTTAGTTGCTTTTGTCAATTGAAACTACCCCAACAAGTAGCACTTACTGAATTCAACACTCAAGTCAATGCTCAAATTAGGGTAATATGGATGACTTAGAAAAGACGTCAGCATCCTTCTTCCAATAACACACAATGTAGTTGTACTAAGTTAAAACTTTAAGAAGGGATTTGGGGATTCAGATGTCAGCAAAACTACCCCAACAAGTAGCACTTACTGTATTTATTACTCAGGTCAGTGCTCTTATTTGGGTAATCTTGTTGCAGAAATTCCAAAATATATAAAAATGGTTTTACATTTGATTCCCATGAGATTGTAACATCCAAGACAACCCCAAAGAGAAGCACTTATGAACACAAGAATCATCAATGTCTCCATTTGAGGTTATCTGAATGTGATTCCATTGACAGCCATTATCAGTAACCAGCTGTAGAATATATCATGTTTAATCAGAACAACATGTAAGACTTACTGAATAAAAAGTCCAGCCAATGCTGAAGTCTGGCCTCTATCAAAGAAATTAAGCCAGTAGTCTTCTTTGCTCATGAGTTTCTCCATAGCCCAGACAGTGCTTCCTCCTGGCATCTTCTCAGTTGTGTCCCAGTAGCAGTTGTGTTTCTTCCCCAAATTTGCCCAACTTAAATACTGAATCCAACAATTTCCACCAAACTCCTCCTCTTTCACCAAGTTTCATTTGCCTTGATGGTTGTTAACAACGGCTTCATGAGCAGACAGCCATCACCTTTAATGTATGCATCCCATTGTCATTGATGATTGGAAAATTAGACTGCAACAAGCCCTCTTAGTGCAATGTTTTGCCACAAGATGGCCTTCAGTTGCAGCTCCATCAGCAGTACTTGAAAGTAAGACAAAGAAGCATAATTAACACTGAATTGTGTCTCTAAATGGCACATTCTGCAAAATCAACTACCCTTACCCAACAACATGGACTTACTACATCAGAAACCAAAGGGAGTGGTGTTGTATGGATAATAAAATCGACAAAATCTGCACCATAATGACTTTTCCTGCTTTAAAACGTTGCAGATAGCCACATCCAAGACAACCCCAAAGAGAAGCACTTATGAACACAAGAATCATCAGTGTCTCCATTTGAAGTGATCTGAGAGTGATTCCCAAGGAATATGATTCCCAACATGTTTAGTTGCTTTTGTCAATTGAAACTGCCCCAACAAGTAGCACTTACTGTATTTATTACTCAGGTCAGTGCTCTTGTTTGGGTAATCTTGGTGCAGAAATTCCAAAATATATAGAAACGGTTTTACATTTGATTCCCATCAGATTGTCACATCCAAGACAACCCCAAAGAGAAGCACTTATGAACACAAGAATCATCAGTGTCTCCATTTGAAGTGATCTGAGAGTGATTCCCAAGGAATATGATTCCCAACATGTTTAGTTGCTTTTGTCAATTGAAACTACCCCAACAAGTAGCACTTACTGAATTCAACACTCAAGTCAATGCTCAAATTAGGGTAATATGGATGACTTAGAAAAGACGTCAGCATCCTTCTTCCAATAACACACAATGTAGTTGTACTAAGTTAAAACTTTAAGAAGGGATTTGGGGATTCAGATGTCAGCAAAACTACCCCAACAAGTAGCACTTACTGTATTTATTACTCAGGTCAGTGCTCTTATTTGGGTAATCTTGTTGCAGAAATTCCAAAATATATAAAAATGATTTTACATTTGATTCCCATGAGATTGTAACATCCAAGACAACCCCAAAGAGAAGCACTTATGAACACAAGAATCATCAATGTCTCCATTTGAGGTTATCTGAATGTGATTCCATTGACAGCCATTATCAGTAACCAGCTGTAGAATATATCATGTTTAATCAGAACAACATGTAAGACTTACTGAATAAAAAGTCCAGCCAATGCTGAAGTCTGGCCTCTATCAAAGAAATGAAGCCAGTAGCCTTCTTTGCTCATGAGTTTCTCCATAGCCCAGACAGTGCTTCCTCCTGGCATCAGTGCTCTTATTTGGGTAATCTTGTTGCAGAAATTCCAAAATATATAAAAATGATTTTACATTTGATTCCCATGAGATTGTAACATCCAAGACAACCCCAAAGAGAAGCACTTATGAACACAAGAATCATCAATGTCTCCATTTGAGGTTATCTGAATGTGATTCCATTGACAGCCATTATCAGTAACCAGCTGTAGAATATATCATGTTTAATCAGAACAACATGTAAGACTTACTGAATAAAAAGTCCAGCCAATGCTGAAGTCTGGCCTCTATCAAAGAAATGAAGCCAGTAGTCTTCTTTGCTCATGAGTTTCTCCATAGCCCAGACAGTGCTTCCTCCTGGCATCTTCTCAGTTGTGTCCCAGTAGCAGTTGTGTTTCTTCCCCAAATTTGCCTTACTTAAATACTGAATCCAACAATTTCCACCAAACTCCTCCTCTTTCACCAAGTTTCATTTGCCTTGATGGTTGTTAACAACGGCTTCATGAGAAGCACTTATGAACACAAGAATCATCAGTGTCTCCATTTGAAGTGATCTGAGAGTGATTCCCAAGGAATATGATTCCCAACATGTTTAGTTGCTTTTGTCAATTGAAACTGCCCCAACAAGTAGCACTTACTGAATTCAACACTCAAGTCAATGCTCAAATTAGGGTAATATGGATGACTTAGAAAAGACGTCAGCATCCTTCTTCCAATAACACACAATGTAGTTGTACTTAGTTAAAACTTTAAGAAGGGATTTGGGGATTCAGATGTCAGCAAAACTACCCCAACAAGTAGCACTTACTGTATTTATTACTCAGGTCAGTGATCTTGTTTGGGTAATCTTGGTGCAGAAATTCCAAAATATATAGAAACGGTTTTACATTTGATTCCCATCAGATTGTCACATGCAAGACAACCCCAAAGAGAAGCACTTATGAACACAAGAATCATCAGTGTCTCCATTTGAAGTGATCTGGGAGTGATTCCCAAGGAATATGATTCCCAACATGTTTAGTTGCTTTTGTCAATTGAAACTGCCCCAACAAGTAGCACTTACTGAATTCAACACTCAAGTCAATGCTCAAATTAGGGTAATATGGATGACTTAGAAAAGACGTCAGCATCCTTCTTCCAATAACACACAATGTAGTTGTACTAAGTTAAAACTTTAAGAAGGGATTTGGGGATTCAGATGTCAGCAAAACTACCCCAACAAGTAGCACTTACTGTATTTATTACTCAGGTCAGTGCTCTTGTTTGGGTAATCTTGGTGCAGAAATTCCAAAATATATAGAAACGGGTTTACATTTGATTCCCATCAGATTGTCACATCCAAGACAACCCCAAAGAGAAGCACTTATGAACACAAGAATCATCAGTGTCTCCATTTGAAGTGATCTGAGAGTGATTCCCAAGGAATATGATTCCCAACATGTTTAGTTGCTTTTGTCAATTGAAACTGCCCCAACAAGTAGCACTTACTGAATTCAACACTCAAGTCAATGCTCAAATTAGGGTAATATGGATGACTTAGAAAAGACGTCAGCATCCTTCTTCCAATAACACACAATGTAGTTGTACTAAGTTAAAACTTTAAGAAGGGATTTGGGGATTCAGATGTCAGCAAAACTACCCCAACAAGTAGCACTTACTGTATTTATTACTCAGGTCAGTACTGTTGTTTGGGTAATCTTGGTGCAGAAATTCCAAAATATATAAAAATGGCTTTACATTTGATTCCCATCAGATTGTCACATCCAAGACAACCCCAAAGAGAAGCACTTATGAACACAAGAATCATCAGTGTCTCCATTTGAAGTGATCTGAGAGTGATTCCCAAGGAATATGATTCCCAACATGTTTAGTTGCTTTTGTCAATTGAAACTGCCCCAACAAGTAGCACTTACTGAATTCAACACTCAAGTCAATGCTCAAATTAGGGTAATATGGATGACTTAGAAAAGACGTCAGCATCCTTCTTCCAATAACACACAATGTAGTTGTACTAAGTTAAAACTTTAAGAAGGGATTTGGGGATTCAGATGTCAGCAAAACTACCCCAACAAGTAGCACTTACTGTATTTATTACTCAGGTCAGTGCTCTTATTTGGGTAATCTTGTTGCAGAAATTCCAAAATATATAAAAATGGTTTTACATTTGATTCCCATGAGATTGTAACATCCAAGACAACCCCAAAGAGAAGCACTTATGAACACAAGAATCATCAGTGTCTCCATTTGAAGTGATCTGAGAGTGATTCCCAAGGAATATGATTCCCAACATGTTTAGTTGCTTTTGTCAATTGAAACTGCCCCAACAAGTAGCACTTACTGAATTCAACACTCAAGTCAATGCTCAAATTAGGGTAATATGGATGACTTAGAAAAGACGTCAGCATCCTTCTTCCAATAACACACAATGTAGTTGTACTAAGTTAAAACTTTAAGAAGGGATTTGGGGATTCAGATGTCAGCAAAACTACCCCAACAAGTAGCACTTACTGTATTTATTACTCAGGTCAGTGCTCTTGTTTGGGTAATCTTGGTGCAGAAATTCCAAAATATATAAAAATGGTTTTACATTTGATTCCCATGAGATTGTAACATCCAAGACAACCCCAAAGAGAAGCACTTATGAACATAACATCATCAATGTCTCCATTTGAGGTTATCTGATTGTGATTCCATTGACAGCCATTATCAGTAACCAGCTGTAGAATATATCATGTTTAATCAGAACAACATGTAAGACTTACTGAATAAAAAGTCCAGCCAATGCTGAAGTCTGGCCTCTATCAAAGAAATGAAGCCAGTAGTCTTCTTTGCTCATGAGTTTCTCCATAGCCCAGACAGTGCTTCCTCCTGGCATCTTCTCAGTTGTGTCCCAGTAGCAGTTGTGTTTCTTCCCCAAATTTGCCCAACTTAAATACTGAATCCAACAATTTCCACCAAACTCCTCCTCTTTCACCAAGTTTCATTTGCCTTGATGGTTGTTAACAACGGCTTCATGAGCAGACAGCCATCACCTTTAATGTATGCATCCCATTGTCATTGATGATTGGAAATTTAGACTGCAACAAGCCCTCTTAGTGCAATGTTTTGCCACAAGATGGCCTTCAGTTGCAGCTCCATCAGCAGTACTTGAAAGTAAGACAAAGAAGCATAATTAACACTGAATTGTGTCTCTAAATGGCACATTCTGCAAAATCAACTACCCTTACCCAACAACATGGACTTACTACATCAGAAACCAAAGGGAGTGGTGTTGTATGGATAATAAAATCGACAAAATCTGCACCATAATGACTTTTCCTGCTTTAAAACGTTGCAGATAGCCACATCCAAGACAACCCCAAAGAGAAGCACTTATGAACACAAGAATCATCAGTGTCTCCATTTGAAGTGATCTGAGAGTGATTCCCAAGGAATATGATTCCCAACATGTTTAGTTGCTTTTGTCAATTGAAACTGCCCCAACAAGTAGCACTTACTGAATTCAACACTCAAGTCAATGCTCAAATTAGGGTAATATGGATGACTTAGAAAAGACGTCAGCATCCTTCTTCCAATAACACACAATGTAGTTGTACTAAGTTAAAACTTTAAGAAGGGATTTGGGGATTCAGATGTCAGCAAAACTACCCCAACAAGTAGCACTTACTGTATTTATTACTCAGGTCAGTACTGTTGTTTGGGTAATCTTGGTGCAGAAATTCCAAAATATATAAAAATGGCTTTACATTTGATTCCCATCAGATTGTCACATCCAAGACAACCCCAAAGAGAAGCACTTATGAACACAAGAATCATCAGTGTCTCCATTTGAAGTGATCTGAGAGTGATTCCCAAGGAATATGATTCCCAACATGTTTAGTTGCTTTTGTCAATTGAAACTGCCCCAACAAGTAGCACTCACTGAATTCAACACTCAAGTCAATGCTCAAATTAGGGTAATATGGATGACTTAGAAAAGACGTCAGCATCCTTCTTCCAATAACACACAATGTAGTTGTACTAAGTTAAAACTTTAAGAAGGGATTTGGGGATTCAGATGTCAGCAAAACTACCCCAACAAGTAGCACTTACTGTATTTATTACTCAGGTCAGTACTGTTGTTTGGGTAATCTTGGTGCAGAAATTCCAAAATATATAAAAATGGCTTTACATTTGATTCCCATCAGATTGTCACATCCAAGACAACCCCAAAGAGAAGCACTTATGAACACAAGAATCATCAGTGTCTCCATTTGAAGTGATCTGAGAGTGATTCCCAAGGAATATGATTCCCAACATGTTTAGTTGCTTTTGTCAATTGAAACTGCCCCAACAAGTAGCACTTACTGAATTCAACACTCAAGTCAATGCTCAAATTAGGGTAATATGGATGACTTAGAAAAGACGTCAGCATCCTTCTTCCAATAACACACAATGTAGTTGTACTAAGTTAAAACTTTAAGAAGGGATTTGGGGATTCAGATGTCAGCAAAACTACCCCAACAAGTAGCACTTACTGTATTTATTACTCAGGTCAGTGCTCTTATTTTGGTAATCTTGTTGCAGAAATTCCAAAATATATAAAAATGGTTTTACATTTGATTCCCATGAGATTGTAACATCCAAGACAACCCCAAAGAGAAGCACTTATGAACATAACATCATCAATGTCTCCATTTGAGGTTATCTGAATGTGATTCCATTGACAGCCATTATCAGTAACCAGCTGTAGAATATATCATGTTTAATCAGAACAACATGTAAGACTTACTGAATAAAAAGTCCAGCCAATGCTGAAGTCTGGCCTCTATCAAAGAAATGAAGCCAGTAGTCTTCTTTGCTCATGAGTTTCTCCATAGCCCTGACAGTGCTTCCTCCTGGCATCTTCTCAGTTGTGTCCCAGTAGCAGTTGTGTTTCTTCCCCAAATTTGCCCAACTTAAATACTGAATCCAACAATTTCCACCAAACTCCTCCTCTTTCACCAAGTTTCATTTGCCTTGATGGTTGTTAACAACGGCTTCATGAGCAGACAGCCATCACCTTTAATGTATGCATCCCATTGTCATTGATGATTGGAAATTTAGACTGCAACAAGCCCTCTTAGTGCAATGTTTTGCCACAAGATGGCCTTCAGTTGCAGCTCCATCAGCAGTACTTGAAAGTAAGACAAAGAAGCATAATTAACACTGAATTGTGTCTCTAAATGACACATTCTGCAAAATCAACTACCCTTACCCAACAACATGGACTTACTACATCAGAAACCAAAGGGAGTGGTGTTGTATGGATAATAAAATCGACAAAATCTGCACCATAATGACTTTTCCTGCTTTAAAACGTTGCAGATAGCCACATCCAAGACAACCCCAAAGAGAAGCACTTATGAACACAAGAATCATCAGTGTCTCCATTTGAAGTGATCTGAGAGTGATTCCCAAGGAATATGATTCCCAACATGTTTAGTTGCTTTTGTCAATTGAAACTGCCCCAACAAGTAGCACTTACTGAATTCAACACTCAAGTCAATGCTCAAATTAGGGTAATATGGATGACTTAGAAAAGACGTCAGCATCCTTCTTCCAATAACACACAATGTAGTTGTACTAAGTTAAAACTTTAAGAAGGGATTTGGGGATTCAGATGTCAGCAAAACTACCCCAACAAGTAGCACTTACTGTATTTATTACTCAGGTCAGTACTGTTGTTTGGGTAATCTTGGTGCAGAAATTCCAAAATATATAAAAATGGCTTTACATTTGATTCCCATCAGACTGTCACATCCAAGACAACCCCAAAGAGAAGCACTTATGAACACAAGAATCATCAGTGTCTCCATTTGAAGTGATCTGAGAGTGATTCCCAAGGAATATGATTCCCAACATGTTTAGTTGCTTTTGTCAATTGAAACTGCCCCAACAAGTAGCACTTACTGAATTCAACACTCAAGTCAATGCTCAAATTAGGGTAATATGGATGACTTAGAAAAGACATCAGCATCCTTCTTCCAATAACACACAATGTAGTTGTACTAAGTTAAAACTTTAAGAAGGGATTTGGGGATTCAGATGTCAGCAAAACTACCCCAACAAGTAGCACTTACTGTATTTATTACTCAGGTCAGTGCTCTTGTTTGGGTAATCTTGGTGCAGAAATTCCAAAATATATAGAAACGGTTTTACATTTGATTCCCATCAGATTGTCACATCCAAGACAACCCCAAAGAGAAGCACTTATGAACATAACATCATCAATGTCTCCATTTGAGGTTATCTGAATGTGATTCCATTGACAGCCATTATCAGTAACCAGCTGTAGAATATATCATGTTTAATCAGAAAAACATGTAAGACTTACTGAATAAAAAGTCCAGCCAATGCTGAAGTCTGGCCTCTATCAAAGAAATGAAGCCAGTAGTCTTCTTTGCTCATGAGTTTCTCCATAGCCCAGACAGTGCTTCCTCCTGGCATCTTCTCAGTTGTGTCCCAGTAGCAGTTGTGTTTCTTCCCCAAATTTGCCCAACTTAAATACTGAATCCAACAATTTCCACCAAACTCCTCCTCTTTCACCAAGTTTCATTTGCCTTGATGGTTGTTAACAACAGCTTCATGAGCAGACAGCCATCACCTTTAATGTATGCATCCCATTGTCATTGATGATTGGAAAATTAGACTGCAACAAGCCCTCTTAGTGCAATGTTTTGCCACAAGATGGCCTTCAGTTGCAGCTCCATCAGCAGTACTTGAAAGTAAGACAAAAAAGCATAATTAACACTGAATTGTGTCTCTAAATGGCACATTCTGCAAAATCAACTACCCTTACCCAACAACATGGACTTACTACATCAGAAACCAAAGGGAGTGGTGTTGTATGGATAATAAAATCGACAAAATCTGCACCATAATGACTTTTCCTGCTTTGAAACGTTGCAGATAGCCACATCCAAGACAACCCCAAAGAGAAGCACTTATGAACACAAGAATCATCAGTGTCTCCATTTGAAGTGATCTGAGAGTGATTCCCAAGGAATATGATTCCCAACATGTTTAGTTGCTTTTGTCAATTGAAACTGCCCCAACAAGTAGCACTTACTGAATTCAACACTCAAGTCAATGCTCAAATTAGGGTAATATGGATGACTTAGAAAAGACGTCAGCATTATTCTTCCAATAACACATAATGTAGTTGTACTAAGTTAAAACTTTAAGAAGGGATTTGGGGATTCAGATGTCAGCAAAACTACCCCAACAAGTAGCACTTCCTGTATTTATTACTCAGGTCAGTGCTCTTATTTGGGTAATCTTGGTGCAGAAATTCCAAAATATATAAAAATGATTTTACATTTGATTCCCATGAGATTGTAACATCCAAGACAACCCCAAAGAGAAGCACTTATGAACACAAGAATCATCAATGTCTCCATTTGAGGTTATCTGAATGTGATTCCATTGACAGCCATTATCAGTAACCAGCTGTAGAATATATCATGTTTAATCAGAACAACATGTAAGACTTACTGAATAAAAAGTCCAGCCAATGCTGAAGTCTGGCCTCTATCAAAGAAATGAAGCCAGTAGTCTTCTTTGCTCATGAGTTTCTCCATAGCCCAGACAGTGCTTCCTCCTGGCATCTTCTCAGTTGTGTCCCAGTAGCAGTTGTGTTTCTTCCCCAAATTTGCCTTACTTAAATACTGAATCCAACAATTTCCACCAAACTCCTCCTCTTTCACCAAGTTTCATTTGCCTTGATGGTTGTTAACAACGGCTTCATGAGAAGCACTTATGAACACAAGAATCATCAGTGTCTCCATTTGAAGTGATCTGAGAGTGATTCCCAAGGAATATGATTCCCAACATGTTTAGTTGCTTTTGTCAATTGAAACTGCCCCAACAAGTAGCACTTACTGAATTCAACACTCAAGTCAATGCTCAAATTAGGGTAATATGGATGACTTAGAAAAGACGTCAGCATCCTTCTTCCAATAACACACAATGTAGTTGTACTTAGTTAAAACTTTAAGAAGGGATTTGGGGATTCAGATGTCAGCAAAACTACCCCAACAAGTAGCACTTACTGTATTTATTACTCAGGTCAGTGATCTTGTTTGGGTAATCTTGGTGCAGAAATTCCAAAATATATAGAAACGGTTTTACATTTGATTCCCATCAGATTGTCACATGCAAGACAACCCCAAAGAGAAGCACTTATGAACACAAGAATCATCAGTGTCTCCATTTGAAGTGATCTGGGAGTGATTCCCAAGGAATATGATTCCCAACATGTTTAGTTGCTTTTGTCAATTGAAACTGCCCCAACAAGTAGCACTTACTGAATTCAACACTCAAGTCAATGCTCAAATTAGGGTAATATGGATGACTTAGAAAAGACGTCAGCATCCTTCTTCCAATAACACACAATGTAGTTGTACTAAGTTAAAACTTTAAGAAGGGATTTGGGGATTCAGATGTCAGCAAAACTACCCCAACAAGTAGCACTTACTGTATTTATTACTCAGGTCAGTGCTCTTGTTTGGGTAATCTTGGTGCAGAAATTCCAAAATATATAGAAACGGGTTTACATTTGATTCCCATCAGATTGTTACATCCAAGACAACCCCAAAGAGAAGCACTTATGAACACAAGAATCATCAGTGTCTCCATTTGAAGTGATCTGAGAGTGATTCCCAAGGAATATGATTCCCAACATGTTTAGTTGCTTTTGTCAATTGAAACTGCCCCAACAAGTAGCACTTACTGAATTCAACACTCAAGTCAATGCTCAAATTAGGGTAATATGGATGACTTAGAAAAGACGTCAGCATCCTTCTTCCAATAACACACAATGTAGTTGTACTAAGTTAAAACTTTAAGAAGGGATTTGGGGATTCAGATGTCAGCAAAACTACCCCAACAAGTAGCACTTACTGTATTTATTACTCAGGTCAGTACTGTTGTTTGGGTAATCTTGGTGCAGAAATTCCAAAATATATAAAAATGGCTTTACATTTGATTCCCATCAGATTGTCACATCCAAGACAACCCCAAAGAGAAGCACTTATGAACACAAGAATCATCAGTGTCTCCATTTGAAGTGATCTGAGAGTGATTCCCAAGGAATATGATTCCCAACATGTTTAGTTGCTTTTGTCAATTGAAACTGCCCCAACAAGTAGCACTTACTGAATTCAACACTCAAGTCAATGCTCAAATTAGGGTAATATGGATGACTTAGAAAAGACGTCAGCATCCTTCTTCCAATAACACACAATGTAGTTGTACTAAGTTAAAACTTTAAGAAGGGATTTGGGGATTCAGATGTCAGCAAAACTACCCCAACAAGTAGCACTTACTGTATTTATTACTCAGGTCAGTGCTCTTATTTGGGTAATCTTGTTGCAGAAATTCCAAAATATATAAAAATGGTTTTACATTTGATTCCCATGAGATTGTAACATCCAAGACAACCCCAAAGAGAAGCACTTATGAACACAAGAATCATCAGTGTCTCCATTTGAAGTGATCTGAGAGTGATTCCCAAGGAATATGATTCCCAACATGTTTAGTTGCTTTTGTCAATTGAAACTGCCCCAACAAGTAGCACTTACTGAATTCAACACTCAAGTCAATGCTCAAATTAGGGTAATATGGATGACTTAGAAAAGACGTCAGCATCCTTCTTCCAATAACACACAATGTAGTTGTACTAAGTTAAAACTTTAAGAAGGGATTTGGGGATTCAGATGTCAGCAAAACTACCCCAACAAGTAGCACTTACTGTATTTATTACTCAGGTCAGTGCTCTTGTTTGGGTAATCTTGGTGCAGAAATTCCAAAATATATAAAAATGGTTTTACATTTGATTCCCATGAGATTGTAACATCCAAGACAACCCCAAAGAGAAGCACTTATGAACATAACATCATCAATGTCTCCATTTGAGGTTATCTGATTGTGATTCCATTGACAGCCATTATCAGTAACCAGCTGTAGAATATATCATGTTTAATCAGAACAACATGTAAGACTTACTGAATAAAAAGTCCAGCCAATGCTGAAGTCTGGCCTCTATCAAAGAAATGAAGCCAGTAGTCTTCTTTGCTCATGAGTTTCTCCATAGCCCAGACAGTGCTTCCTCCTGGCATCTTCTCAGTTGTGTCCCAGTAGCAGTTGTGTTTCTTCCCCAAATTTGCCCAACTTAAATACTGAATCCAACAATTTCCACCAAACTCCTCCTCTTTCACCAAGTTTCATTTGCCTTGATGGTTGTTAACAACGGCTTCATGAGCAGACAGCCATCACCTTTAATGTATGCATCCCATTGTCATTGATGATTGGAAATTTAGACTGCAACAAGCCCTCTTAGTGCAATGTTTTGCCACAAGATGGCCTTCAGTTGCAGCTCCATCAGCAGTACTTGAAAGTAAGACAAAGAAGCATAATTAACACTGAATTGTGTCTCTAAATGGCACATTCTGCAAAATCAACTACCCTTACCCAACAACATGGACTTACTACATCAGAAACCAAAGGGAGTGGTGTTGTATGGATAATAAAATCGACAAAATCTGCACCATAATGACTTTTCCTGCTTTAAAACGTTGCAGATAGCCACATCCAAGACAACCCCAAAGAGAAGCACTTATGAACACAAGAATCATCAGTGTCTCCATTTGAAGTGATCTGAGAGTGATTCCCAAGGAATATGATTCCCAACATGTTTAGTTGCTTTTGTCAATTGAAACTGCCCCAACAAGTAGCACTTACTGAATTCAACACTCAAGTCAATGCTCAAATTAGGGTAATATGGATGACTTAGAAAAGACGTCAGCATCCTTCTTCCAATAACACACAATGTAGTTGTACTAAGTTAAAACTTTAAGAAGGGATTTGGGGATTCAGATGTCAGCAAAACTACCCCAACAAGTAGCACTTACTGTATTTATTACTCAGGTCAGTACTGTTGTTTGGGTAATCTTGGTGCAGAAATTCCAAAATATATAAAAATGGCTTTACATTTGATTCCCATCAGATTGTCACATCCAAGACAACCCCAAAGAGAAGCACTTATGAACACAAGAATCATCAGTGTCTCCATTTGAAGTGATCTGAGAGTGATTCCCAAGGAATATGATTCCCAACATGTTTAGTTGCTTTTGTCAATTGAAACTGCCCCAACAAGTAGCACTCACTGAATTCAACACTCAAGTCAATGCTCAAATTAGGGTAATATGGATGACTTAGAAAAGACGTCAGCATCCTTCTTCCAATAACACACAATGTAGTTGTACTAAGTTAAAACTTTAAGAAGGGATTTGGGGATTCAGATGTCAGCAAAACTACCCCAACAAGTAGCACTTACTGTATTTATTACTCAGGTCAGTACTGTTGTTTGGGTAATCTTGGTGCAGAAATTCCAAAATATATAAAAATGGCTTTACATTTGATTCCCATCAGATTGTCACATCCAAGACAACCCCAAAGAGAAGCACTTATGAACACAAGAATCATCAGTGTCTCCATTTGAAGTGATCTGAGAGTGATTCCCAAGGAATATGATTCCCAACATGTTTAGTTGCTTTTGTCAATTGAAACTGCCCCAACAAGTAGCACTTACTGAATTCAACACTCAAGTCAATGCTCAAATTAGGGTAATATGGATGACTTAGAAAAGACGTCAGCATCCTTCTTCCAATAACACACAATGTAGTTGTACTAAGTTAAAACTTTAAGAAGGGATTTGGGGATTCAGATGTCAGCAAAACTACCCCAACAAGTAGCACTTACTGTATTTATTACTCAGGTCAGTGCTCTTATTTTGGTAATCTTGTTGCAGAAATTCCAAAATATATAAAAATGGTTTTACATTTGATTCCCATGAGATTGTAACATCCAAGACAACCCCAAAGAGAAGCACTTATGAACATAACATCATCAATGTCTCCATTTGAGGTTATCTGAATGTGATTCCATTGGCAGCCATTATCAGTAACCAGCTGTAGAATATATCATGTTTAATCAGAACAACATGTAAGACTTACTGAATAAAAAGTCCAGCCAATGCTGAAGTCTGGCCTCTATCAAAGAAATGAAGCCAGTAGTCTTCTTTGCTCATGAGTTTCTCCATAGCCCTGACAGTGCTTCCTCCTGGCATCTTCTCAGTTGTGTCCCAGTAGCAGTTGTGTTTCTTCCCCAAATTTGCCCAACTTAAATACTGAATCCAACAATTTCCACCAAACTCCTCCTCTTTCACCAAGTTTCATTTGCCTTGATGGTTGTTAACAACGGCTTCATGAGCAGACAGCCATCACCTTTAATGTATGCATCCCATTGTCATTGATGATTGGAAATTTAGACTGCAACAAGCCCTCTTAGTGCAATGTTTTGCCACAAGATGGCCTTCAGTTGCAGCTCCATCAGCAGTACTTGAAAGTAAGACAAAGAAGCATAATTAACACTGAATTGTGTCTCTAAATGACACATTCTGCAAAATCAACTACCCTTACCCAACAACATGGACTTACTACATCAGAAACCAAAGGGAGTGGTGTTGTATGGATAATAAAATCGACAAAATCTGCACCATAATGACTTTTCCTGCTTTAAAACGTTGCAGATAGCCACATCCAAGACAACCCCAAAGAGAAGCACTTATGAACACAAGAATCATCAGTGTCTCCATTTGAAGTGATCTGAGAGTGATTCCCAAGGAATATGATTCCCAACATGTTTAGTTGCTTTTGTCAATTGAAACTGCCCCAACAAGTAGCACTTACTGAATTCAACACTCAAGTCAATGCTCAAATTAGGGTAATATGGATGACTTAGAAAAGACGTCAGCATCCTTCTTCCAATAACACACAATGTAGTTGTACTAAGTTAAAACTTTAAGAAGGGATTTGGGGATTCAGATGTCAGCAAAACTACCCCAACAAGTAGCACTTACTGTATTTATTACTCAGGTCAGTACTGTTGTTTGGGTAATCTTGGTGCAGAAATTCCAAAATATATAAAAATGGCTTTACATTTGATTCCCATCAGACTGTCACATCCAAGACAACCCCAAAGAGAAGCACTTATGAACACAAGAATCATCAGTGTCTCCATTTGAAGTGATCTGAGAGTGATTCCCAAGGAATATGATTCCCAACATGTTTAGTTGCTTTTGTCAATTGAAACTGCCCCAACAAGTAGCACTTACTGAATTCAACACTCAAGTCAATGCTCAAATTAGGGTAATATGGATGACTTAGAAAAGACGTCAGCATTATTCTTCCAATAACACATAATGTAGTTGTACTAAGTTAAAACTTTAAGAAGGGATTTGGGGATTCAGATGTCAGCAAAACTACCCCAACAAGTAGCACTTCCTGTATTTATTACTCAGGTCAGTGCTCTTATTTGGGTAATCTTGGTGCAGAAATTCCAAAATATATAAAAATGGCTTTACATTTGATTCCCATCAGATTGTCACATCCAAGACAACCCCAAAGAGAAGCACTTATGAACACAAGAATCATCAGTGTCTCCATTTGAAGTGATCTGAGAGTGATTCCCAAGGAATATGATTCCCAACATGTTTAGTTGCTTTTGTCAATTGAAACTACCCCAACAAGTAGCACTTACTGAATTCAACACTCAAGTCAATGCTCAAATTAGGGTAATATGGATGACTTAGAAAAGACGTCAGCATCCTTCTTCCAATAACACACAATGTAGTTGTACTAAGTTAAAACTTTAAGAAGGGATTTGGGGATTCAGATGTCAGCAAAACTACCCCAACAAGTAGCACTTACTGTATTTATTACTCAGGTCAGTGCTCTTGTTTGGGTAATCTTGGTGCAGAAATTCCAAAATATATAGAAACGGTTTTACATTTGATTCCCATCAGATTGTCACATCCAAGACAACCCCAAAGAGAAGCACTTATGAACACAAGAATCATCAGTGTCTCCATTTGAAGTGATCTGAGAGTGATTCCCAAGGAATATGATTCCCAACATGTTTAGTTGCTTTTGTCAATTGAAACTGCCCCAACAAGTAGCACTTACTGAATTCAACACTCAAGTCAATGCTCAAATTAGGGTAATATGGATGACTTAGAAAAGACGTCAGCATCCTTCTTCCAATAACACACAATGTAGTTGTACTAAGTTTAAACTTTAAGAAGGGATTTGGGGATTCAGATGTCAGCAAAACTACCCCAACAAGTAGCACTTACTGTATTTATTACTCAGGTCAGTGCTCTTATTTGGGTAATCTTGTTGCAGAAATTCCAAAATATATAAAAATGATTTTACATTTGATTCCCATGAGATTGTAACATCCAAGACAACCCCAAAGAGAAGCACTTATGAACACAAGAATCATCAATGTCTCCATTTGAGGTTATCTGAATGTGATTCCATTGACAGCCATTATCAGTAACCAGCTGTAGAATATATCATGTTTAATCAGAACAACATGTAAGACTTACTGAATAAAAAGTCCAGCCAATGCTGAAGTCTGGCCTCTATCAAAGGAATGAAGCCAGTAGTCTTCTTTGCTCATGAGTTTCTCCATAGCCCAGACAGTGCTTCCTCCTGGCATCTTCTCAGTTGTGTCCCAGTAGCAGTTGTGTTTCTTCCCCAAATTTGCCTTACTTAAATACTGAATCCAACAATTTCCACCAAACTCCTCCTCTTTCACCAAGTTTCATTTGCCTTGATGGTTGTTAACAACGGCTTCATGAGAAGCACTTATGAACACAAGAATCATCAGTGTCTCCATTTGAAGTGATCTGAGAGTGATTCCCAAGGAATATGATTCCCAACATGTTTAGTTGCTTTTGTCAATTGAAACTGCCCCAACAAGTAGCACTTACTGAATTCAACACTCAAGTCAATGCTCAAATTAGGGTAATATGGATGACTTAGAAAAGACGTCAGCATCCTTCTTCCAATAACACACAATGTAGTTGTACTTAGTTAAAACTTTAAGAAGGGATTTGGGGATTCAGATGTCAGCAAAACTACCCCAACAAGTAGCACTTACTGTATTTATTACTCAGGTCAGTGATCTTGTTTGGGTAATCTTGGTGCAGAAATTCCAAAATATATAGAAACGGTTTTACATTTGATTCCCATCAGATTGTCACATGCAAGACAACCCCAAAGAGAAGCACTTATGAACACAAGAATCATCAGTGTCTCCATTTGAAGTGATCTGGGAGTGATTCCCAAGGAATATGATTCCCAACATGTTTAGTTGCTTTTGTCAATTGAAACTGCCCCAACAAGTAGCACTTACTGAATTCAACACTCAAGTCAATGCTCAAATTAGGGTAATATGGATGACTTAGAAAAGATGTCAGCATCCTTCTTCCAATAACACACAATGTAGTTGTACTAAGTTAAAACTTTAAGAAGGGATTTGGGGATTCAGATGTCAGCAAAACTACCCCAACAAGTAGCACTTACTGTATTTATTACTCAGGTCAGTGCTCTTGTTTGGGTAATCTTGGTGCAGAAATTCCAAAATATATAGAAACGGGTTTACATTTGATTCCCATCAGATTGTCACATCCAAGACAACCCCAAAGAGAAGCACTTATGAACACAAGAATCATCAGTGTCTCCATTTGAAGTGATCTGAGAGTGATTCCCAAGGAATATGATTCCCAACATGTTTAGTTGCTTTTGTCAATTGAAACTGCCCCAACAAGTAGCACTTACTGAATTCAACACTCAAGTCAATGCTCAAATTAGGGTAATATGGATGACTTAGAAAAGACGTCAGCATCCTTCTTCCAATAACACACAATGTAGTTGTACTAAGTTAAAACTTTAAGAAGGGATTTGGGGATTCAGATGTCAGCAAAACTACCCCAACAAGTAGCACTTACTGTATTTATTACTCAGGTCAGTACTGTTGTTTGGGTAATCTTGGTGCAGAAATTCCAAAATATATAAAAATGGCTTTACATTTGATTCCCATCAGATTGTCACATCCAAGACAACCCCAAAGAGAAGCACTTATGAACACAAGAATCATCAGTGTCTCCATTTGAAGTGATCTGAGAGTGATTCCCAAGGAATATGATTCCCAACATGTTTAGTTGCTTTTGTCAATTGAAACTGCCCCAACAAGTAGCACTTACTGAATTCAACACTCAAGTCAATGCTCAAATTAGGGTAATATGGATGACTTAGAAAAGACGTCAGCATCCTTCTTCCAATAACACACAATGTAGTTGTACTAAGTTAAAACTTTAAGAAGGGATTTGGGGATTCAGATGTCAGCAAAACTACCCCAACAAGTAGCACTTACTGTATTTATTACTCAGGTCAGTGCTCTTATTTGGGTAATCTTGTTGCAGAAATTCCAAAATATATAAAAATGGTTTTACATTTGATTCCCATGAGATTGTAACATCCAAGACAACCCCAAAGAGAAGCACTTATGAACACAAGAATCATCAGTGTCTCCATTTGAAGTGATCTGAGAGTGATTCCCAAGGAATATGATTCCCAACATGTTTAGTTGCTTTTGTCAATTGAAACTGCCCCAACAAGTAGCACTTACTGAATTCAACACTCAAGTCAATGCTCAAATTAGGGTAATATGGATGACTTAGAAAAGACGTCAGCATCCTTCTTCCAATAACACACAATGTAGTTGTACTAAGTTAAAACTTTAAGAAGGGATTTGGGGATTCAGATGTCAGCAAAACTACCCCAACAAGTAGCACTTACTGTATTTATTACTCAGGTCAGTGCTCTTGTTTGGGTAATCTTGGTGCAGAAATTCCAAAATATATAGAAACGGGTTTACATTTGATTCCCATCAGATTGTCACATCCAAGACAACCCCAAAGAGAAGCACTTATGAACACAAGAATCATCAGTGTCTCCATTTGAAGTGATCTGAGAGTGATTCCCAAGGAATATGATTCCCAACATGTTTAGTTGCTTTTGTCAATTGAAACTGCCCCAACAAGTAGCACTTACTGAATTCAACACTCAAGTCAATGCTCAAATTAGGGTAATATGGATGACTTAGAAAAGACGTCAGCATCCTTCTTCCAATAACACACAATGTAGTTGTACTAAGTTAAAACTTTAAGAAGGGATTTGGGGATTCAGATGTCAGCAAAACTACCCCAACAAGTAGCACTTACTGTATTTATTACTCAGGTCAGTACTGTTGTTTGGGTAATCTTGGTGCAGAAATTCCAAAATATATAAAAATGGCTTTACATTTGATTCCCATCAGATTGTCACATCCAAGACAACCCCAAAGAGAAGCACTTATGAACACAAGAATCATCAGTGTCTCCATTTGAAGTGATCTGAGAGTGATTCCCAAGGAATATGATTCCCAACATGTTTAGTTGCTTTTGTCAATTGAAACTGCCCCAACAAGTAGCACTTACTGAATTCAACACTCAAGTCAATGCTCAAATTAGGGTAATATGGATGACTTAGAAAAGACGTCAGCATCCTTCTTCCAATAACACACAATGTAGTTGTACTAAGTTAAAACTTTAAGAAGGGATTTGGGGATTCAGATGTCAGCAAAACTACCCCAACAAGTAGCACTTACTGTATTTATTACTCAGGTCAGTGCTCTTATTTGGGTAATCTTGTTGCAGAAATTCCAAAATATATAAAAATGGTTTTACATTTGATTCCCATGAGATTGTAACATCCAAGACAACCCCAAAGAGAAGCACTTATGAACACAAGAATCATCAGTGTCTCCATTTGAAGTGATCTGAGAGTGATTCCCAAGGAATATGATTCCCAACATGTTTAGTTGCTTTTGTCAATTGAAACTGCCCCAACAAGTAGCACTTACTGAATTCAACACTCAAGTCAATGCTCAAATTAGGGTAATATGGATGACTTAGAAAAGACGTCAGCATCCTTCTTCCAATAACACACAATGTAGTTGTACTAAGTTAAAACTTTAAGAAGGGATTTGGGGATTCAGATGTCAGCAAAACTACCCCAACAAGTAGCACTTCCTGTATTTATTACTCAGGTCAGTGCTCTTATTTGGGTAATCTTGGTGCAGAAATTCCAAAATATATAAAAATGGCTTTACATTTGATTCCCATCAGATTGTCACATCCAAGACAACCCCAAAGAGAAGCACTTATGAACACAAGAATCATCAGTGTCTCCATTTGAAGTGATCTGAGAGTGATTCCCAAGGAATATGATTCCCAACATGTTTAGTTGCTTTTGTCAATTGAAACTACCCCAACAAGTAGCACTTACTGAATTCAACACTCAAGTCAATGCTCAAATTAGGGTAATATGGATGACTTAGAAAAGACGTCAGCATCCTTCTTCCAATAACACACAATGTAGTTGTACTAAGTTAAAACTTTAAGAAGGGATTTGGGGATTCAGATGTCAGCAAAACTACCCCAACAAGTAGCACTTACTGTATTTATTACTCAGGTCAGTGCTCTTGTTTGGGTAATCTTGGTGCAGAAATTCCAAAATATATAGAAACGGTTTTACATTTGATTCCCATCAGATTGTCACATCCAAGACAACCCCAAAGAGAAGCACTTATGAACACAAGAATCATCAGTGTCTCCATTTGAAGTGATCTGAGAGTGATTCCCAAGGAATATGATTCCCAACATGTTTAGTTGCTTTTGTCAATTGAAACTGCCCCAACAAGTAGCACTTACTGAATTCAACACTCAAGTCAATGCTCAAATTAGGGTAATATGGATGACTTAGAAAAGACGTCAGCATCCTTCTTCCAATAACACACAATGTAGTTGTACTAAGTTAAAACTTTAAGAAGGGATTTGGGGATTCAGATGTCAGCAAAACTACCCCAACAAGTAGCACTTACTGTATTTATTACTCAGGTCAGTGCTCTTGTTTGGGTAATCTTGGTGCAGAAATTCCAAAATATATAAAAATGGTTTTACATTTGATTCCCATGAGATTGTAACATCCAAGACAACCCCAAAGAGAAGCACTTATGAACATAACATCATCAATGTCTCCATTTGAGGTTATCTGAATGTGATTCCATTGGCAGCCATTATCAGTAACCAGCTGTAGAATATATCATGTTTAATCAGAACAACATGTAAGACTTACTGAATAAAAAGTCCAGCCAATGCTGAAGTCTGGCCTCTATCAAAGAAATGAAGCCAGTAGTCTTCTTTGCTCATGAGTTTCTCCATAGCCCTGACAGTGCTTCCTCCTGGCATCTTCTCAGTTGTGTCCCAGTAGCAGTTGTGTTTCTTCCCCAAATTTGCCCAACTTAAATACTGAATCCAACAATTTCCACCAAACTCCTCCTCTTTCACCAAGTTTCATTTGCCTTGATGGTTGTTAACAACGGCTTCATGAGCAGACAGCCATCACCTTTAATGTATGCATCCCATTGTCATTGATGATTGGAAATTTAGACTGCAACAAGCCCTCTTAGTGCAATGTTTTGCCACAAGATGGCCTTCAGTTGCAGCTCCATCAGCAGTACTTGAAAGTAAGACAAAGAAGCATAATTAACACTGAATTGTGTCTCTAAATGACACATTCTGCAAAATCAACTACCCTTACCCAACAACATGGACTTACTACATCAGAAACCAAAGGGAGTGGTGTTGTATGGATAATAAAATCGACAAAATCTGCACCATAATGACTTTTCCTGCTTTAAAACGTTGCAGATAGCCACATCCAAGACAACCCCAAAGAGAAGCACTTATGAACACAAGAATCATCAGTGTCTCCATTTGAAGTGATCTGAGAGTGATTCCCAAGGAATATGATTCCCAACATGTTTAGTTGCTTTTGTCAATTGAAACTGCCCCAACAAGTAGCACTTACTGAATTCAACACTCAAGTCAATGCTCAAATTAGGGTAATATGGATGACTTAGAAAAGACGTCAGCATCCTTCTTCCAATAACACACAATGTAGTTGTACTAAGTTAAAACTTTAAGAAGGGATTTGGGGATTCAGATGTCAGCAAAACTACCCCAACAAGTAGCACTTACTGTATTTATTACTCAGGTCAGTACTGTTGTTTGGGTAATCTTGGTGCAGAAATTCCAAAATATATAAAAATGGCTTTACATTTGATTCCCATCAGACTGTCACATCCAAGACAACCCCAAAGAGAAGCACTTATGAACACAAGAATCATCAGTGTCTCCATTTGAAGTGATCTGAGAGTGATTCCCAAGGAATATGATTCCCAACATGTTTAGTTGCTTTTGTCAATTGAAACTGCCCCAACAAGTAGCACTTACTGAATTCAACACTCAAGTCAATGCTCAAATTAGGGTAATATGGATGACTTAGAAAAGACATCAGCATCCTTCTTCCAATAACACACAATGTAGTTGTACTAAGTTAAAACTTTAAGAAGGGATTTGGGGATTCAGATGTCAGCAAAACTACCCCAACAAGTAGCACTTACTGTATTTATTACTCAGGTCAGTGCTCTTGTTTGGGTAATCTTGGTGCAGAAATTCCAAAATATATAGAAACGGTTTTACATTTGATTCCCATCAGATTGTCACATCCAAGACAACCCCAAAGAGAAGCACTTATGAACATAACATCATCAATGTCTCCATTTGAGGTTATCTGAATGTGATTCCATTGACAGCCATTATCAGTAACCAGCTGTAGAATATATCATGTTTAATCAGAAAAACATGTAAGACTTACTGAATAAAAAGTCCAGCCAATGCTGAAGTCTGGCCTCTATCAAAGAAATGAAGCCAGTAGTCTTCTTTGCTCATGAGTTTCTCCATAGCCCAGACAGTGCTTCCTCCTGGCATCTTCTCAGTTGTGTCCCAGTAGCAGTTGTGTTTCTTCCCCAAATTTGCCCAACTTAAATACTGAATCCAACAATTTCCACCAAACTCCTCCTCTTTCACCAAGTTTCATTTGCCTTGATGGTTGTTAACAACAGCTTCATGAGCAGACAGCCATCACCTTTAATGTATGCATCCCATTGTCATTGATGATTGGAAAATTAGACTGCAACAAGCCCTCTTAGTGCAATGTTTTGCCACAAGATGGCCTTCAGTTGCAGCTCCATCAGCAGTACTTGAAAGTAAGACAAAGAAGCATAATTAACACTGAATTGTGTCTCTAAATGGCACATTCTGCAAAATCAACTACCCTTACCCAACAACATGGACTTACTACATCAGAAACCAAAGGGAGTGGTGTTGTATGGATAATAAAATCGACAAAATCTGCACCATAATGACTTTTCCTGCTTTGAAACGTTGCAGATAGCCACATCCAAGACAACCCCAAAGAGAAGCACTTATGAACACAAGAATCATCAGTGTCTCCATTTGAAGTGATCTGAGAGTGATTCCCAAGGAATATGATTCCCAACATGTTTAGTTGCTTTTGTCAATTGAAACTGCCCCAACAAGTAGCACTTACTGAATTCAACACTCAAGTCAATGCTCAAATTAGGGTAATATGGATGACTTAGAAAAGACGTCAGCATTATTCTTCCAATAACACATAATGTAGTTGTACTAAGTTAAAACTTTAAGAAGGGATTTGGGGATTCAGATGTCAGCAAAACTACCCCAACAAGTAGCACTTCCTGTATTTATTACTCAGGTCAGTGCTCTTATTTGGGTAATCTTGGTGCAGAAATTCCAAAATATATAAAAATGGCTTTACATTTGATTCCCATCAGATTGTCACATCCAAGACAACCCCAAAGAGAAGCACTTATGAACACAAGAATCATCAGTGTCTCCATTTGAAGTGATCTGAGAGTGATTCCCAAGGAATATGATTCCCAACATGTTTAGTTGCTTTTGTCAATTGAAACTACCCCAACAAGTAGCACTTACTGAATTCAACACTCAAGTCAATGCTCAAATTAGGGTAATATGGATGACTTAGAAAAGACGTCAGCATCCTTCTTCCAATAACACACAATGTAGTTGTACTAAGTTAAAACTTTAAGAAGGGATTTGGGGATTCAGATGTCAGCAAAACTACCCCAACAAGTAGCACTTACTGTATTTATTACTCAGGTCAGTGCTCTTGTTTGGGTAATCTTGGTGCAGAAATTCCAAAATATATAGAAACGGTTTTACATTTGATTCCCATCAGATTGTCACATCCAAGACAACCCCAAAGAGAAGCACTTATGAACACAAGAATCATCAGTGTCTCCATTTGAAGTGATCTGAGAGTGATTCCCAAGGAATATGATTCCCAACATGTTTAGTTGCTTTTGTCAATTGAAACTGCCCCAACAAGTAGCACTTACTGAATTCAACACTCAAGTCAATGCTCAAATTAGGGTAATATGGATGACTTAGAAAAGACGTCAGCATCCTTCTTCCAATAACACACAATGTAGTTGTACTAAGTTTAAACTTTAAGAAGGGATTTGGGGATTCAGATGTCAGCAAAACTACCCCAACAAGTAGCACTTACTGTATTTATTACTCAGGTCAGTGCTCTTATTTGGGTAATCTTGTTGCAGAAATTCCAAAATATATAAAAATGATTTTACATTTGATTCCCATGAGATTGTAACATCCAAGACAACCCCAAAGAGAAGCACTTATGAACACAAGAATCATCAATGTCTCCATTTGAGGTTATCTGAATGTGATTCCATTGACAGCCATTATCAGTAACCAGCTGTAGAATATATCATGTTTAATCAGAACAACATGTAAGACTTACTGAATAAAAAGTCCAGCCAATGCTGAAGTCTGGCCTCTATCAAAGAAATGAAGCCAGTAGTCTTCTTTGCTCATGAGTTTCTCCATAGCCCAGACAGTGCTTCCTCCTGGCATCTTCTCAGTTGTGTCCCAGTAGCAGTTGTGTTTCTTCCCCAAATTTGCCTTACTTAAATACTGAATCCAACAATTTCCACCAAACTCCTCCTCTTTCACCAAGTTTCATTTGCCTTGATGGTTGTTAACAACGGCTTCATGAGAAGCACTTATGAACACAAGAATCATCAGTGTCTCCATTTGAAGTGATCTGAGAGTGATTCCCAAGGAATATGATTCCCAACATGTTTAGTTGCTTTTGTCAATTGAAACTGCCCCAACAAGTAGCACTTACTGAATTCAACACTCAAGTCAATGCTCAAATTAGGGTAATATGGATGACTTAGAAAAGACGTCAGCATCCTTCTTCCAATAACACACAATGTAGTTGTACTTAGTTAAAACTTTAAGAAGGGATTTGGGGATTCAGATGTCAGCAAAACTACCCCAACAAGTAGCACTTACTGTATTTATTACTCAGGTCAGTGATCTTGTTTGGGTAATCTTGGTGCAGAAATTCCAAAATATATAGAAACGGTTTTACATTTGATTCCCATCAGATTGTCACATGCAAGACAACCCCAAAGAGAAGCACTTATGAACACAAGAATCATCAGTGTCTCCATTTGAAGTGATCTGGGAGTGATTCCCAAGGAATATGATTCCCAACATGTTTAGTTGCTTTTGTCAATTGAAACTGCCCCAACAAGTAGCACTTACTGAATTCAACACTCAAGTCAATGCTCAAATTAGGGTAATATGGATGACTTAGAAAAGACGTCAGCATCCTTCTTCCAATAACACACAATGTAGTTGTACTAAGTTAAAACTTTAAGAAGGGATTTGGGGATTCAGATGTCAGCAAAACTACCCCAACAAGTAGCACTTACTGTATTTATTACTCAGGTCAGTGCTCTTGTTTGGGTAATCTTGGTGCAGAAATTCCAAAATATATAGAAACGGGTTTACATTTGATTCCCATCAGATTGTCACATCCAAGACAACCCCAAAGAGAAGCACTTATGAACACAAGAATCATCAGTGTCTCCATTTGAAGTGATCTGAGAGTGATTCCCAAGGAATATGATTCCCAACATGTTTAGTTGCTTTTGTCAATTGAAACTGCCCCAACAAGTAGCACTTACTGAATTCAACACTCAAGTCAATGCTCAAATTAGGGTAATATGGATGACTTAGAAAAGACGTCAGCATCCTTCTTCCAATAACACACAATGTAGTTGTACTAAGTTAAAACTTTAAGAAGGGATTTGGGGATTCAGATGTCAGCAAAACTACCCCAACAAGTAGCACTTACTGTATTTATTACTCAGGTCAGTACTGTTGTTTGGGTAATCTTGGTGCAGAAATTCCAAAATATATAAAAATGGCTTTACATTTGATTCCCATCAGATTGTCACATCCAAGACAACCCCAAAGAGAAGCACTTATGAACACAAGAATCATCAGTGTCTCCATTTGAAGTGATCTGAGAGTGATTCCCAAGGAATATGATTCCCAACATGTTTAGTTGCTTTTGTCAATTGAAACTGCCCCAACAAGTAGCACTTACTGAATTCAACACTCAAGTCAATGCTCAAATTAGGGTAATATGGATGACTTAGAAAAGACGTCAGCATCCTTCTTCCAATAACACACAATGTAGTTGTACTAAGTTAAAACTTTAAGAAGGGATTTGGGGATTCAGATGTCAGCAAAACTACCCCAACAAGTAGCACTTACTGTATTTATTACTCAGGTCAGTGCTCTTATTTGGGTAATCTTGTTGCAGAAATTCCAAAATATATAAAAATGGTTTTACATTTGATTCCCATGAGATTGTAACATCCAAGACAACCCCAAAGAGAAGCACTTATGAACACAAGAATCATCAGTGTCTCCATTTGAAGTGATCTGAGAGTGATTCCCAAGGAATATGATTCCCAACATGTTTAGTTGCTTTTGTCAATTGAAACTGCCCCAACAAGTAGCACTTACTGAATTCAACACTCAAGTCAATGCTCAAATTAGGGTAATATGGATGACTTAGAAAAGACGTCAGCATCCTTCTTCCAATAACACACAATGTAGTTGTACTAAGTTAAAACTTTAAGAAGGGATTTGGGGATTCAGATGTCAGCAAAACTACCCCAACAAGTAGCACTTCCTGTATTTATTACTCAGGTCAGTGCTCTTATTTGGGTAATCTTGGTGCAGAAATTCCAAAATATATAAAAATGGCTTTACATTTGATTCCCATCAGATTGTCACATCCAAGACAACCCCAAAGAGAAGCACTTATGAACACAAGAATCATCAGTGTCTCCATTTGAAGTGATCTGAGAGTGATTCCCAAGGAATATGATTCCCAACATGTTTAGTTGCTTTTGTCAATTGAAACTACCCCAACAAGTAGCACTTACTGAATTCAACACTCAAGTCAATGCTCAAATTAGGGTAATATGGATGACTTAGAAAAGACGTCAGCATCCTTCTTCCAATAACACACAATGTAGTTGTACTAAGTTAAAACTTTAAGAAGGGATTTGGGGATTCAGATGTCAGCAAAACTACCCCAACAAGTAGCACTTACTGTATTTATTACTCAGGTCAGTGCTCTTGTTTGGGTAATCTTGGTGCAGAAATTCCAAAATATATAGAAACGGTTTTACATTTGATTCCCATCAGATTGTCACATCCAAGACAACCCCAAAGAGAAGCACTTATGAACACAAGAATCATCAGTGTCTCCATTTGAAGTGATCTGAGAGTGATTCCCAAGGAATATGATTCCCAACATGTTTAGTTGCTTTTGTCAATTGAAACTGCCCCAACAAGTAGCACTTACTGAATTCAACACTCAAGTCAATGCTCAAATTAGGGTAATATGGATGACTTAGAAAAGACGTCAGCATCCTTCTTCCAATAACACACAATGTAGTTGTACTAAGTTAAAACTTTAAGAAGGGATTTGGGGATTCAGATGTCAGCAAAACTACCCCAACAAGTAGCACTTACTGTATTTATTACTCAGGTCAGTGCTCTTGTTTGGGTAATCTTGGTGCAGAAATTCCAAAATATATAAAAATGGTTTTACATTTGATTCCCATGAGATTGTAACATCCAAGACAACCCCAAAGAGAAGCACTTATGAACATAACATCATCAATGTCTCCATTTGAGGTTATCTGATTGTGATTCCATTGACAGCCATTATCAGTAACCAGCTGTAGAATATATCATGTTTAATCAGAACAACATGTAAGACTTACTGAATAAAAAGTCCAGCCAATGCTGAAGTCTGGCCTCTATCAAAGAAATGAAGCCAGTAGTCTTCTTTGCTCATGAGTTTCTCCATAGCCCAGACAGTGCTTCCTCCTGGCATCTTCTCAGTTGTGTCCCAGTAGCAGTTGTGTTTCTTCCCCAAATTTGCCCAACTTAAATACTGAATCCAACAATTTCCACCAAACTCCTCCTCTTTCACCAAGTTTCATTTGCCTTGATGGTTGTTAACAACGGCTTCATGAGCAGACAGCCATCACCTTTAATGTATGCATCCCATTGTCATTGATGATTGGAAATTTAGACTGCAACAAGCCCTCTTAGTGCAATGTTTTGCCACAAGATGGCCTTCAGTTGCAGCTCCATCAGCAGTACTTGAAAGTAAGACAAAGAAGCATAATTAACACTGAATTGTGTCTCTAAATGGCACATTCTGCAAAATCAACTACCCTTACCCAACAACATGGACTTACTACATCAGAAACCAAAGGGAGTGGTGTTGTATGGATAATAAAACCGACAAAATCTGCACCATAATGACTTTTCCTGCTTTAAAACGTTGCAGATAGCCACATCCAAGACAACCCCAAAGAGAAGCACTTATGAACACAAGAATCATCAGTGTCTCCATTTGAAGTGATCTGAGAGTGATTCCCAAGGAATATGATTCCCAACATGTTTAGTTGCTTTTGTCAATTGAAACTGCCCCAACAAGTAGCACTTACTGAATTCAACACTCAAGTCAATGCTCAAATTAGGGTAATATGGATGACTTAGAAAAGACATCAGCATCCTTCTTCCAATAACACACAATGTAGTTGTACTAAGTTAAAACTTTAAGAAGGGATTTGGGGATTCAGATGTCAGCAAAACTACCCCAACAAGTAGCACTTACTGTATTTATTACTCAGGTCAGTGCTCTTGTTTGGGTAATCTTGGTGCAGAAATTCCAAAATATATAGAAACGGTTTTACATTTGATTCCCATCAGATTGTCACATCCAAGACAACCCCAAAGAGAAGCACTTATGAACATAACATCATCAATGTCTCCATTTGAGGTTATCTGAATGTGATTCCATTGACAGCCATTATCAGTAACCAGCTGTAGAATATATCATGTTTAATCAGAAAAACATGTAAGACTTACTGAATAAAAAGTCCAGCCAATGCTGAAGTCTGGCCTCTATCAAAGAAATGAAGCCAGTAGTCTTCTTTGCTCATGAGTTTCTCCATAGCCCAGACAGTGCTTCCTCCTGGCATCTTCTCAGTTGTGTCCCAGTAGCAGTTGTGTTTCTTCCCCAAATTTGCCCAACATAAATACTGAATCCAACAATTTCCACCAAACTCCTCCTCTTTCACCAAGTTTCATTTGCCTTGATGGTTGTTAACAACAGCTTCATGAGCAGACAGCCATCACCTTTAATGTATGCATCCCATTGTCATTGATGATTGGAAAATTAGACTGCAACAAGCCCTCTTAGTGCAATGTTTTGCCACAAGATGGCCTTCAGTTGCAGCTCCATCAGCAGTACTTGAAAGTAAGACAAAGAAGCATAATTAACACTGAATTGTGTCTCTAAATGGCACATTCTGCAAAATCAACTACCCTTACCCAACAACATGGACTTACTACATCAGAAACCAAAGGGAGTGGTGTTGTATGGATAATAAAATCGACAAAATCTGCACCATAATGACTTTTCCTGCTTTGAAACGTTGCAGATAGCCACATCCAAGACAACCCCAAAGAGAAGCACTTATGAACACAAGAATCATCAGTGTCTCCATTTGAAGTGATCTGAGAGTGATTCCCAAGGAATATGATTCCCAACATGTTTAGTTGCTTTTGTCAATTGAAACTGCCCCAACAAGTAGCACTTACTGAATTCAACACTCAAGTCAATTCTCAAATTAGGGTAATATGGATGACTTAGAAAAGACGTCAGCATCCTTCTTCCAATAACACACAATGTAGTTGTACTAAGTTAAAACTTTAAGAAGGGATTTGGGGATTCAGATGTCAGCAAAACTACCCCAACAAGTAGCACTTACTGTATTTATTACTCAGGTCAGTGCTCTTGTTTGGGTAATCTTGGTGCAGAAATTCCAAAATATATAGAAACGGTTTTACATTTGATTCCCATCAGATTGTCACATCCAAGACAACCCCAAAGAGAAGCACTTATGAACACAAGAATCATCAGTGTCTCCATTTGAAGTGATCTGAGAGTGATTCCCAAGGAATATGATTCCCAACATGTTTAGTTGCTTTTGTCAATTGAAACTGCCCCAACAAGTAGCACTTACTGAATTCAACACTCAAGTCAATGCTCAAATTAGGGTAATATGGATGACTTAGAAAAGACGTCAGCATCCTTCTTCCAATAACACACAATGTAGTTGTACTAAGTTTAAACTTTAAGAAGGGATTTGGGGATTCAGATGTCAGCAAAACTACCCCAACAAGTAGCACTTACTGTATTTATTACTCAGGTCAGTGCTCTTATTTGGGTAATCTTGTTGCAGAAATTCCAAAATATATAAAAATGGTTTTACATTTGATTCCCATGAGATTGTAACATCCAAGACAACCCCAAAGAGAAGCACTTATGAACATAACATCATCAATGTCTCCATTTGAGGTTATCTGAATGTGATTCCATTGACAGCCATTATCAGTAACCAGCTGTAGAATATATCATGTTTAATCAGAACAACATGTAAGACTTACTGAATAAAAAGTCCAGCCAATGCTGAAGTCTGGCCTCTATCAAAGAAATGAAGCCAGTAGTCTTCTTTGCTCATGAGTTTCTCCATAGCCCAGACAGTGCTTCCTCCTGGCATCTTCTCAGTTGTGTCCCAGTAGCAGTTGTGTTTCTTCCCCAAATTTGCCCAACTTAAATACTGAATCCAACAATTTCCACCAAACTCCTCCTCTTTCACCAAGTTTCATTTGCCTTGATGGTTGTTAACAACGGCTTCATGAGCAGACAGCCATCACCTTTAATGTATGCATCCCATTGTCATTGATGATTGGAAAATTAGACTGCAACAAGCCCTCTTAGTGCAATGTTTTGCCACAAGATGGCCTTCAGTTGCAGCTCCATCAGCAGTACTTGAAAGTAAGACAAAGAAGCATAATTAACACTGAATTGTGTCTCTAAATGGCACATTCTGCAAAATCAACTACCCTTACCCAACAACATGGACTTACTACATCAGAAACCAAAGGGAGTGGTGTTGTATGGATAATAAAATCGACAAAATCTGCACCATAATGACTTTTCCTGCTTTAAAACGTTGCAGATAGCCACATCCAAGACAACCCCAAAGAGAAGCACTTATGAACACAAGAATCATCAGTGTCTCCATTTGAAGTGATCTGAGAGTGATTCCCAAGGAATATGATTCCCAACATGTTTAGTTGCTTTTGTCAATTGAAACTGCCCCAACAAGTAGCACTTACTGAATTCAACACTCAAGTCAATGCTCAAATTAGGGTAATATGGATGACTTAGAAAAGACGTCAGCATCCTTCTTCCAATAACACACAATGTAGTTGTACTAAGTTAAGCTTTAAGAAGGGATTTGGGGATTCAGATGTCAGCAAAACTACCCCAACAAGTAGCACTTACTGTATTTATTACTCAGGTCAGTGCTCTTGTTTGGGTAATCTTGGTGCAGGAATTCCAAAATATATAGAAACGGTTTTACATTTGATTCCCATCAGATTGTCACATCCAAGACAACCCCAAAGAGAAGCACTTATGAACACAAGAATCATCAGTGTCTCCATTTGAAGTGATCTGAGAGTGATTCCCAAGGAATATGATTCCCAACATGTTTAGTTGCTTTTGTCAATTGAAACTGCCCCAACAAGTAGCACTTACTGAATTCAACACTCAAGTCAATGCTCAAATTAGGGTAATATGGATGACTTAGAAAAGACGTCAGCATCCTTCTTCCAATAACACACAATGTAGTTGTACTAAGTTTAAACTTTAAGAAGGGATTTGGGGATTCAGATGTCAGCAAAACTACCCCAACAAGTAGCACTTACTGTATTTATTACTCAGGTCAGTGCTCTTATTTGGGTAATCTTGTTGCAGAAATTCCAAAATATATAAAAATGGTTTTACATTTGATTCCCATGAGATTGTAACATCCAAGACAACCCCAAAGAGAAGCACTTATGAACATAACATCATCAATGTCTCCATTTGAGGTTATCTGAATGTGATTCCATTGACAGCCATTATCAGTAACCAGCTGTAGAATATATCATGTTTAATCAGAACAACATGTAAGACTTACTGAATAAAAAGTCCAGCCAATGCTGAAGTCTGGCCTCTATCAAAGAAATGAAGCCAGTAGTCTTCTTTGCTCATGAGTTTCTCCATAGCCCAGACAGTGCTTCCTCCTGGCATCTTCTCAGTTGTGTCCCAGTAGCAGTTGTGTTTCTTCCCCAAATTTGCCCAACTTAAATACTGAATCCAACAATTTCCACCAAACTCCTCCTCTTTCACCAAGTTTCATTTGCCTTGATGGTTGTTAACAACGGCTTCATGAGCAGACAGCCATCACCTTTAATGTATGCATCCCATTGTCATTGATGATTGGAAAATTAGACTGCAACAAGCCCTCTTAGTGCAATGTTTTGCCACAAGATGGCCTTCAGTTGCAGCTCCATCAGCAGTACTTGAAAGTAAGACAAAGAAGCATAATTAACACTGAATTGTGTCTCTAAATGGCACATTCTGCAAAATCAACTACCCTTACCCAACAACATGGACTTACTACATCAGAAACCAAAGGGAGTGGTGTTGTATGGATAATAAAATCGACAAAATCTGCACCATAATGACTTTTCCTGCTTTAAAACGTTGCAGATAGCCACATCCAAGACAACCCCAAAGAGAAGCACTTATGAACACAAGAATCATCAGTGTCTCCATTTGAAGTGATCTGAGAGTGATTCCCAAGGAATATGATTCCCAACATGTTTAGTTGCTTTTGTCAATTGAAACTGCCCCAACAAGTAGCACTTACTGAATTCAACACTCAAGTCAATGCTCAAATTAGGGTAATATGGATGACTTAGAAAAGACGTCAGCATCCTTCTTCCAATAACACACAATGTAGTTGTACTAAGTTAAAACTTTAAGAAGGGATTTGGGGATTCAGATGTCAGCAAAACTACCCCAACAAGTAGCACTTACTGTATTTATTACTCAGGTCAGTACTGTTGTTTGGGTAATCTTGGTGCAGAAATTCCAAAATATATAAAAATGGCTTTACATTTGATTCCCATCAGATTGTCACATCCAAGACAACCCCAA
This sequence comes from Eutrigla gurnardus, assembly GCF_963514095.1. Lineage (NCBI taxonomy): Eukaryota > Metazoa > Chordata > Actinopteri > Perciformes > Triglidae > Eutrigla > Eutrigla gurnardus. Next base: position 65,232 of record NW_028155327.1, on the reverse strand, counting down.
AGAGAAGCACTTATGAACACAAGAATCATCAGTGTCTCCATTTGAAGTGATCTGAGAGTGATTCCCAAGGAATATGATTCCCAACATGTTTAGTTGCTTTTGTCAATTGAAACTGCCCCAACAAGTAGCACTTACTGAATTCAACACTCAAGTCAATGCTCAAATTAGGGTAATATGGATGACTTAGAAAAGACGTCAGCATCCTTCTTCCAATAACACACAATGTAGTTGTACTAAGTTAAAACTTTAAGAAGGGATTTGGGGATTCAGATGTCAGCAAAACTACCCCAACAAGTAGCACTTACTGTATTTATTACTCAGGTCAGTGCTCTTATTTTGGTAATCTTGTTGCAGAAATTCCAACATATATAAAAATGGTTTTACATTTGATTCCCATGAGATTGTAACATCCAAGACAACCCCAAAGAGAAGCACTTATGAACATAACATCATCAATGTCTCCATTTGAGGTTATCTGAATGTGATTCCATTGACAGCCATTATCAGTAACCAGCTTTAGAATATATCATGTTTAATCAGAACAACATGTAAGACTTACTGAATAAAAAGTCCAGCCAATGCTGAAGTCTGGCCTCTATCAAAGAAATGAAGCCAGTAGTCTTCTTTGCTCATGAGTTTCTCCATAGCCCAGACAGTGCTTCCTCCTGGCATCTTCTCAGTTGTGTCCCAGTAGCAGTTGTGTTTCTTCCCCAAATTTGCCCAACTTAAATACTGAATCCAACAATTTCCACCAAACTCCTCCTCTTTCACCAAGTTTCATTTGCCTTGATGGTTGTTAACAACGGCTTCATGAGCAGACAGCCATCACCTTTAATGTATGCATCCCATTGTCATTGATGATTGGAAAATTAGACTGCAACAAGCCCTCTTAGTGCAATGTTTTGCCACAAGATGGCCTTCAGTTGCAGCTCCATCAGCAGTATTTGAAAGTAAGACAAAGAAGCATAATTAACACTGAATTGTGTCTCTAAATGGCACATTCTGCAAAATCAACTACCCTTACCCAACAACATGGACTTACTACATCAGAAACCAAAGGGAGTGGTGTTGTATGGATAATAAAATCGACAAAATCTGCACCATAATGACTTTTCCTGCTTTAAAACGTTGCAGATAGCCACATCCAAGACAACCCCAAAGAGAAGCACTTATGAACACAAGAATCATCAGTGTCTCCATTTGAAGTGATCTGAGAGTGATTCCCAAGGAATATGATTCCCAACATGTTTAGTTGCTTTTGTCAATTGAAACTGCCCCAACAAGTAGCACTTACTGAATTCAACACTCAAGTCAATGCTCAAATTAGGGTAATATGGATGACTTAGAAAAGACGTCAGCATCCTTCTTCCAATAACACACAATGTAGTTGTACTAAGTTAAAACTTTAAGAAGGGATTTGGGGATTCAGATGTCAGCAAAACTACCCCAACAAGTAGCACTTACTGTATTTATTACTCAGGTCAGTACTGTTGTTTGGGTAATCTTGGTGCAGAAATTCCAAAATATATAAAAATGGCTTTACATTTGATTCCCATCAGATTGTCACATCCAAGACAACCCCAAAGAGAAGCACTTATGAACACAAGAATCATCAGTGTCTCAATTTGAAGTGATCTGGGAGTGATTCCCAAGGAATATGATTCCCAACATGTTTAGTTGCTTTTGTCAATTGAAACTGCCCCAACAAGTAGCACTTACTGAATTCAACACTCAAGTCAATGCTCAAATTAGGGTAATATGGATGACTTAGAAAAGACGTCAGCATCCTTCTTCCAATAACACACAATGTAGTTGTACTAAGTTAAAACTTTAAGAAGGGATTTGGGGATTCAGATGTCAGCAAAACTACCCCAACAAGTAGCACTTACTGTATTTATTACTCAGGTCAGTACTGTTGTTTGGGTAATCTTGGTGCAGAAATTCCAAAATATATAAAAATGGCTTTACATTTGATTCCCATCAGATTGTCACATCCAAGACAACCCCAAAGAGAAGCACTTATGAACACAAGAATCATCAGTGTCTCCATTTGAAGTGATCTGAGAGTGATTCCCAAGGAATATGATTCCCAACATGTTTAGTTGCTTTTGTCAATTGAAACTGCCCCAACAAGTAGCACTTACTGAATTCAACACTCAAGTCAATGCTCAAATTAGGGTAATATGGATGACTTAGAAAAGACGTCAGCATCCTTCTTCCAATAACACACAATGTAGTTGTACTAAGTTAAAACTTTAAGAAGGGATTTGGGGATTCAGATGTCAGCAAAACTACCCCAACAAGTAGCACTTACTGTATTTATTACTCAGGTCAGTGCTCTTATTTTGGTAATCTTGTTGCAGAAATTCCAACATATATAAAAATGGTTTTACATTTGATTCCCATGAGATTGTAACATCCAAGACAACCCCAAAGAGAAGCACTTATGAACATAACATCATCAATGTCTCCATTTGAGGTTATCTGAATGTGATTCCATTGACAGCCATTATCAGTAACCAGCTTTAGAATATATCATGTTTAATCAGAACAACATGTAAGACTTACTGAATAAAAAGTCCAGCCAATGCTGAAGTCTGGCCTCTATCAAAGAAATGAAGCCAGTAGTCTTCTTTGCTCATGAGTTTCTCCATAGCCCAGACAGTGCTTCCTCCTGGCATCTTCTCAGTTGTGTCCCAGTAGCAGTTGTGTTTCTTCCCCAAATTTGCCCAACTTAAATACTGAATCCAACAATTTCCACCAAACTCCTCCTCTTTCACCAAGTTTCATTTGCCTTGATGGTTGTTAACAACGGCTTCATGAGCAGACAGCCATCACCTTTAATGTATGCATCCCATTGTCATTGATGATTGGAAATTTAGACTGCAACAAGCCCTCTTAGTGCAATGTTTTGCCACAAGATGGCCTTCAGTTGCAGCTCCATCAGCAGTACTTGAAAGTAAGACAAAGAAGCATAATTAACACTGAATTGTGTCTCTAAATGGCACATTCTGCAAAATCAACTACCCTTACCCAACAACATGGACTTACTACATCAGAAACCAAAGGGAGTGGTGTTGTATGGATAATAAAATCGACAAAATCTGCACCATAATGACTTTTCCTGCTTTAAAACGTTGCAGATAGCCACATCCAAGACAACCCCAAAGAGAAGCACTTATGAACACAAGAATCATCAGTGTCTCCATTTGAAGTGATCTGAGAGTGATTCCCAAGGAATATGATTCCCAACATGTTTAGTTGCTTTTGTCAATTGAAACTGCCCCAACAAGTAGCACTTACTGAATTCAACACTCAAGTCAATGCTCAAATTAGGGTAATATGGATGACTTAGAAAAGACGTCAGCATCATTCTTCCAATAACACACAATGTAGTTGTACTAAGTTAAAACTTTAAGAAGGGATTTGGGGATTCAGATGTCAGCAAAACTACCCCAACAAGTAGCACTTACTGTATTTATTACTCAGGTCAGTGCTCTTGTTTGGGTAATCTTGGTGCAGAAATTCCAAAATATATAGAAACGGTTTTACATTTGATTCCCATCAGATTGTCACATCCAAGACAACCCCAAAAAGAAGCACTTATGAACACAAGAATCATCAGTGTCTCCATTTGAAGTGATCTGAGAGTGATTCCCAAGGAATATGATTCCCAACATGTTTAGTTGCTTTTGTCAATTGAAACTGCCCCAACAAGTAGCACTTACTGAATTCAACACTCAAGTCAATGCTCAAATTAGGGTAATATGGATGACTTAGAAAAGACGTCAGCATCCTTCTTCCAATAACACACAATGTAGTTGTACTAAGTTAAAACTTTAAGAAGGGATTTGGGGATTCAGATGTCAGCAAAACTACCCCAACAAGTAGCACTTACTGTATTTATTACTCAGGTCAGTACTGTTGTTTGGGTAATCTTGGTGCAGAAATTCCAAAATATATAAAAATGGCTTTACATTTGATTTCCATCAGATTGTCACATCCAAGACAACCCCAAAGAGAAGCACTTATGAACACAAGAATCATCAGTGTCTCCATTTGAAGTGATCTGAGAGTGATTCCCAAGGAATATGATTCCCAACATGTTTAGTTGCTTTTGTCAATTGAAACTGCCCCAACAAGTAGCACTTACTGAATTCAACACTCAAGTCAATGCTCAAATTAGGGTAATATGGATGACTTAGAAAAGACGTCAGCATCATTCTTCCAATAACACACAATGTAGTTGTACTAAGTTAAAACTTTAAGAAGGGATTTGGGGATTCAGATGTCAGCAAAACTACCCCAACAAGTAGCACTTACTGTATTTATTACTCAGGTCAGTGCTCTTGTTTGGGTAATCTTGGTGCAGAAATTCCAAAATATATAGAAACGGTTTTACATTTGATTCCCATCAGATTGTCACATCCAAGACAACCCCAAAAAGAAGCACTTATGAACACAAGAATCATCAGTGTCTCCATTTGAAGTGATCTGAGAGTGATTCCCAAGGAATATGATTCCCAACATGTTTAGTTGCTTTTGTCAATTGAAACTGCCCCAACAAGTAGCACTTACTGAATTCAACACTCAAGTCAATGCTCAAATTAGGGTAATATGGATGACTTAGAAAAGACGTCAGCATCCTTCTTCCAATAACACACAATGTAGTTGTACTAAGTTAAAACTTTAAGAAGGGATTTGGGGATTCAGATGTCAGCAAAACTACCCCAACAAGTAGCACTTACTGTATTTATTACTCAGGTCAGTGCTCTTGTTTGGGTAATCTTGGTGCAGAAATTCCAAAATATATAGAAACGGATTTACATTTGATTCCCATCAGATTGTCACATCCAAGACAACCCCAAAAAGAAGCACTTATGAACACAAGAATCATCAGTGTCTCCATTTGAAGTGATCTGAGAGTGATTCCCAAGGAATATGATTCCCAACATGTTTAGTTGCTTTTGTCAATTGAAACTGCCCCAACAAGTAGCACTTACTGAATTCAACACTCAAGTCAATGCTCAAATTAGGGTAATATGGATGACTTAGAAAAGACGTCAGCATCCTTCTTCCAATAACACACAATGTAGTTGTACTAAGTTAAAACTTTAAGAAGGGATTTGGGGATTCAGATGTCAGCAAAACTACCCCAACAAGTAGCACTTACTGTATTTATTACTCAGGTCAGTACTGTTGTTTGGGTAATCTTGGTGCAGAAATTCCAAAATATATAAAAATGGCTTTACATTTGATTTCCATCAGATTGTCACATCCAAGACAACCCCAAAGAGAAGCACTTATGAACACAAGAATCATCAGTGTCTCCATTTGAAGTGATCTGAGAGTGATTCCCAAGGAATATGATTCCCAACATGTTTAGTTGCTTTTGTCAATTGAAACTGCCCCAACAAGTAGCACTTACTGAATTCAACACTCAAGTCAATGCTCAAATTAGGGTAATATGGATGACTTAGAAAAGACGTCAGCATCCTTCTTCCAATAACACACAATGTAGTTGTACTAAGTTAAAACTTTAAGAAGGGATTTGGGGATTCAGATGTCAGCAAAACTACCCCAACAAGTAGCACTTACTGTATTTATTACTCAGGTCAGTACTGTTGTTTGGGTAATCTTGGTGCAGAAATTCCAAAATATATAAAAATGGCTTTACATTTGATTCCCATCAGATTGTCACATCCAAGACAACCCCAAAGAGAAGCACTTATGAACACAAGAATCATCAGTGTCTCCATTTGAAGTGATCTGAGAGTGATTCCCAAGGAATATGATTCCCAACATGTTTAGTTGCTTTTGTCAATTGAAACTGCCCCAACAAGTAGCACTTACTGAATTCAACACTCAAGTCAATGCTCAAATTAGGGTAATATGGATGACTTAGAAAAGACGTCAGCATCCTTCTTCCAATAACACACAATGTAGTTGTACTAAGTTAAAACTTTAAGAAGGGATTTGGGGATTCAGATGTCAGCAAAACTACCCCAACAAGTAGCACTTACTGTATTTATTACTCAGGTCAGTGCTCTTATTTGGGTAATCTTGTTGCAGAAATTCCAAAATATATAAAAATGGTTTTACATTTGATTCCCATGAGATTGTAACATCCAAGACAACCCCAAAGAGAAGCACTTATGAACATAACATCATCAATGTCTCCATTTGAGGTTATCTGAATGTGATTCCATTGACAGCCATTATCAGTAACCAGCTGTAGAATATATCATGTTTAATCAGAACAACATGTAAACTTACTGAATAAAAAGTCCAGCCAATGCTGAAGTCTGGCCTCTATCAAAGAAATGAAGCCAGTAGTCTTCTTTGCTCATGAGTTTCTCCATAGCCCAGACAGTGCTTCCTCCTGGCATCTTCTCAGTTGTGTCCCAGTAGCAGTTGTGTTTCTTCCCCAAATTTGCCCAACTTAAATACTGAATCCAACAATTTCCACCAAACTCCTCCTCTTTCACCAAGTTTCATTTGCCTTGATGGTTGTTAACAACGGCTTCATGAGCAGACAGCCATCACCTTTAATGTATGCATCCCATTGTCATTGATGATTGGAAATTTAGACTGCAACAAGCCCTCTTAGTGCAATGTTTTGCCACAAGATGGCCTTCAGTTGCAGCTCCATCAGCAGTACTTGAAAGTAAGACAAAGAAGCATAATTAACACTGAATTGTGTCTCTAAATGGCACATTCTGCAAAATCAACTACCCTTACCCAACAACATGGACTTACTACATCAGAAACCAAAGGGAGTGGTGTTGTATGGATAATAAAATCGACAAAATCTGCACCATAATGACTTTTCCTGCTTTAAAACGTTGCAGATAGCCACATCCAAGACAACCCCAAAGAGAAGCACTTATGAACACAAGAATCATCAGTGTCTCCATTTGAAGTGATCTGAGAGTGATTCCCAAGGAATATGATTCCCAACATGTTTAGTTGCTTTTGTCAATTGAAACTGCCCCAACAAGTAGCACTTACTGAATTCAACACTCAAGTCAATGCTCAAATTAGGGTAATATGGATGACTTAGAAAAGACGTCAGCATCCTTCTTCCAATAACACACAATGTAGTTGTACTAAGTTAAAACTTTAAGAAGGGATTTGGGGATTCAGATGTCAGCAAAACTACCCCAACAAGTAGCACTTACTGTATTTATTACTCAGGTCAGTACTGTTGTTTGGGTAATCTTGGTGCAGAAATTCCAAAATATATAAAAATGGCTTTACATTTGATTCCCATCAGATTGTCACATCCAAGACAACCCCAAAGAGAAGCACTTATGAACATAACATCATCAATGTCTCCATTTGAGGTTATCTGAATGTGATTCCATTGACAGCCATTATCAGTAACCAGCTGTAGAATATATCATGTTTAATCAGAACAACATGTAAGACTTACTGAATAAAAAGACCAGCCAATGCTGAAGTCTGGCCTCTATCAAAGAAATGAAGCCAGTAGTCTTCTTTGCTCATGAGTTTCTCCATAGCCCAGACAGTGCTTCCTCCTGGCATCTTCTCAGTTGTGTCCCAGTAGCAGTTGTGTTTCTTCCCCAAATTTGCCCAACTTAAATACTGAATCCAACAATTTCCACCAAACTCCTCCTCTTTCACCAAGTTTCATTTGCCTTGATGGTTGTTAACAGCGGCTTCATGAGCAGACAGCCATGACCTTTAATGTATGCATCCCATTGTCATTGATGATTGGAAAATTAGTCTGCAACAAGCCCTCTTAGTGCAATGTTTTGCCACAAGATGGCCTTCAGTTGCAGCTCCATCAGCAGTACTTGAAAGTAAGACAAAGAAGCATAATTAACACTGAATTGTGTCTCTAAATGGCACATTCTGCAAAATCAACTACCCTTACCCAACAACATGGACTTACTACATCAGAAACCAAAGGGAGTGGTGTTGTATGGATAATAAAATCGACAAAATCTGCACCATAATGACTTTTCCTGCTTTAAAACGTTGCAGATAGCCACATCCAAGACAACCCCAAAGAGAAGCACTTATGAACACAAGAATCATCAGTGTCTCCATTTGAAGTGATCTGAGAGTGATTCCCAAGGAATATGATTCCCAACATGTTTAGTTGCTTTTGTCAATTGAAACTGCCCCAACAAGTAGCACTTACTGAATTCAACACTCAAGTCAATGCTCAAATTAGGGTAATATGGATGACTTAGAAAAGACGTCAGCATCCTTCTTCCAATAACACACAATGTAGTTGTACTAAGTTAAAACTTTAAGAAGGGATTTGGGGATTCAGATGTCAGCAAAACTACCCCAACAAGTAGCACTTACTGTATTTATTACTCAGGTCAGTACTGTTGTTTGGGTAATCTTGGTGCAGAAATTCCAAAATATATAAAAATGGCTTTACATTTGATTCCCATCAGATTGTCACATCCAAGACAACCCCAAAGAGAAGCACTTATGAACACAAGAATCATCAGTGTCTCCATTTGAAGTGATCTGAGAGTGATTCCCAAGGAATATGATTCCCAACATGTTTAGTTGCTTTTGTCAATTGAAACTGCCCCAACAAGTAGCACTTACTGAATTCAACACTCAAGTCAATGCTCAAATTAGGGTAATATGGATGACTTAGAAAAGACGTCAGCATCCTTCTTCCAATAACACACAATGTAGTTGTACTAAGTTAAAACTTTAAGAAGGGATTTGGGGATTCAGATGTCAGCAAAACTACCCCAACAAGTAGCACTTACTGTATTTATTACTCAGGTCAGTACTGTTGTTTGGGTAATCTTGGTGCAGAAATTCCAAAATATATAAAAATGGCTTTACATTTGATTCCCATCAGATTGTCACATCCAAGACAACCCCAAAGAGAAGCACTTATGAACACAAGAATCATCAGTGTCTCCATTTGAAGTGATCTGAGAGTGATTCCCAAGGAATATGATTCCCAACATGTTTAGTTGCTTTTGTCAATTGAAACTGCCCCAACAAGTAGCACTTACTGAATTCAACACTCAAGTCAATGCTCAAATTAGGGTAATATGGATGACTTAGAAAAGACGTCAGCATCCTTCTTCCAATAACACACAATGTAGTTGTACTAAGTTAAAACTTTAAGATGGGATTTGGGGATTCAGATGTCAGCAAAACTACCCCAACAAGTAGCACTTACTGTATTTATTACTCAGGTCAGTACTGTTGTTTGGGTAATCTTGGTGCAGAAATTCCAAAATATATAAAAATGGCTTTACATTTGATTCCCATCAGATTGTCACATCCAAGACAACCCCAAAGAGAAGCACTTATGAACACAAGAATCATCAGTGTCTCCATTTGAAGTGATCTGAGAGTCATTCCCAAGGAATATGATTCCCAACATGTTTAGTTGCTTTTGTCAATTGAAACTGCCCCAACAAGTAGCACTTACTGAATTCAACACTCAAGTCAATGCTCAAATTAGGGTAATATGGATGACTTAGAAAAGACGTCAGCATCCTTCTTCCAATAACACACAATGTAGTTGTACTAAGTTAAAACTTTAAGAAGGGATTTGGGGATTCAGATGTCAGCAAAACTACCCCAACAAGTAGCACTTACTGTATTTATTACTCAGGTCAGTGCTCTTATTTGGGTAATCTTGTTGCAGAAATTCCAAAATATATAAAAATGGTTTTACATTTGATTCCCATGAGATTGTAACATCCAAGACAACCCCAAAGAGAAGCACTTATGAACATAACATCATCAATGTCTCCATTTGAGGTTATCTGAATGTGATTCCATTGACAGCCATTATCAGTAACCAGCTGTAGAATATATCATGTTTAATCAGAACAACATGTAAACTTACTGAATAAAAAGTCCAGCCAATGCTGAAGTCTGGCCTCTATCAAAGAAATGAAGCCAGTAGTCTTCTTTGCTCATGAGTTTCTCCATAGCCCAGACAGTGCTTCCTCCTGGCATCTTCTCAGTTGTGTCCCAGTAGCAGTTGTGTTTCTTCCCCAAATTTGCCCAACTTAAATACTGAATCCAACAATTTCCACCAAACTCCTCCTCTTTCACCAAGTTTCATTTGCCTTGATGGTTGTTAACAACGGCTTCATGAGCAGACAGCCATCACCTTTAATGTATGCATCCCATTGTCATTGATGATTGGAAATTTAGACTGCAACAAGCCCTCTTAGTGCAATGTTTTGCCACAAGATGGCCTTCAGTTGCAGCTCCATCAGCAGTACTTGAAAGTAAGACAAAGAAGCATAATTAACACTGAATTGTGTCTCTAAATGGCACATTCTGCAAAATCAACTACCCTTACCCAACAACATGGACTTACTACATCAGAAACCAAAGGGAGTGGTGTTGTATGGATAATAAAATCGACAAAATCTGCACCATAATGACTTTTCCTGCTTTAAAACGTTGCAGATAGCCACATCCAAGACAACCCCAAAGAGAAGCACTTATGAACACAAGAATCATCAGTGTCTCCATTTGAAGTGATCTGAGAGTGATTCCCAAGGAATATGATTCCCAACATGTTTAGTTGCTTTTGTCAATTGAAACTGCCCCAACAAGTAGCACTTACTGAATTCAACACTCAAGTCAATGCTCAAATTAGGGTAATATGGATGACTTAGAAAAGACGTCAGCATCCTTCTTCCAATAACACACAATGTAGTTGTACTAAGTTAAAACTTTAAGAAGGGATTTGGGGATTCAGATGTCAGCAAAACTACCCCAACAAGTAGCACTTACTGTATTTATTACTCAGGTCAGTACTGTTGTTTGGGTAATCTTGGTGCAGAAATTCCAAAATATATAAAAATGGCTTTACATTTGATTCCCATCAGATTGTCACATCCAAGACAACCCCAAAGAGAAGCACTTATGAACACAAGAATCATCAGTGTCTCCATTTGAAGTGATCTGAGAGTGATTCCCAAGGAATATGATTCCCAACATGTTTAGTTGCTTTTGTCAATTGAAACTGCCCCAACAAGTAGCACTTACTGAATTCAACACTCAAGTCAATGCTCAAATTAGGGTAATATGGATGACTTAGAAAAGACGTCAGCATCCTTCTTCCAATAACACACAATGTAGTTGTACTAAGTTAAAACTTTAAGAAGGGATTTGGGGATTCAGATGTCAGCAAAACTACCCCAACAAGTAGCACTTACTGTATTTATTACTCAGGTCAGTACTGTTGTTTGGGTAATCTTGGTGCAGAAATTCCAAAATATATAAAAATGGCTTTACATTTGATTCCCATCAGATTGTCACATCCAAGACAACCCCAAAGAGAAGCACTTATGAACACAAGAATCATCAGTGTCTCCATTTGAAGTGATCTGAGAGTGATTCCCAAGGAATATGATTCCCAACATGTTTAGTTGCTTTTGTCAATTGAAACTGCCCCAACAAGTAGCACTTACTGAATTCAACACTCAAGTCAATGCTCAAATTAGGGTAATATGGATGACTTAGAAAAGACGTCAGCATCCTTCTTCCAATAACACACAATGTAGTTGTACTAAGTTAAAACTTTAAGAAGGGATTTGGGGATTCAGATGTCAGCAAAACTACCCCAACAAGTAGCACTTACTGTATTTATTACTCAGGTCAGTGCTCTTATTTGGGTAATCTTGTTGCAGAAATTCCAAAATATATAAAAATGGTTTTACATTTGATCCCCATGAGATTGTAACATCCAAGACAACCCCAAAGAGAAGCACTTATGAACATAACATCATCAATGTCTGCATTTGAGGTTATCTGAATGTGATTCCATTGACAGCCATTATCAGTAACCAGCTGTAGAATATATCATGTTTAATCAGATCAACATGTAAGACTTACTGAATAAAAAGTCCAGCCAATGCTGAAGTCTGGCCTCTATCAAAGAAATGAAGCCAGTAGTCTTCTTTGCTCATGAGTTTCTCCATAGCCCAGACAGTGCTTCCTCCTGGCATCTTCTCAGTTGTGTCCCAGTAGCAGTTGTGTTTCTTCCCCAAATTTGCCCAACTTAAATACTGAATCCAACAATTTCCACCAAACTCCTCCTCTTTCACCAGGTTTCATTTGCCTTGATGGTTGTTAACAACGGCTTCATGAGCAGACAGCCATCACCTTTAATGTATGCATCCCATTGTCATTGATGATTGGAAAATTAGACTGCAACAAGCCCTCTTAGTGCAATGTTTTGCCACAAGATGGCCTTCAGTTGCAGCTCCATCAGCAGTACTTGAAAGTAAGACAAAGAAGCATAATTAACACTGAATTGTGTCTCTAAATGGCACATTCTGCAAAATCAACTACCCTTACCCAACAACATGGACTTACTACATCAGAAACCAAAGGGAGTGGTGTTGTATGGATAATAAAATCGACAAAATCTGCACCATAATGACTTTTCCTGCTTTAAAACGTTGCAGATAGCCACATCCAAGACAACCCCAAAGAGAAGCACTTATGAACACAAGAATCATCAGTGTCTCCATTTGAAGTGATCTGAGAGTGATTCCCAAGGAATATGATTCCCAACATGTTTAGTTGCTTTTGTCAATTGAAACTGCCCCAACAAGTAGCACTTACTGAATTCAACACTCAAGTCAATGCTCAAATTAGGGTAATATGGATGACTTAGAAAAGACGTCAGCATCCTTCTTCCAATAACACACAATGTAGTTGTACTAAGTTAAAACTTTAAGAAGGGATTTGGGGATTCAGATGTCAGCAAAACTACCCCAACAAGTAGCACTTACTGTATTTATTACTCAGGTCAGTACTGTTGTTTGGGTAATCTTGGTGCAGAAATTCCAAAATATATAAAAATGGCTTTACATTTGATTCCCATCAGATTGTCACATCCAAGACAACCCCAAAGAGAAGCACTTATGAACACAAGAATCATCAGTGTCTCCATTTGAAGTGATCTGAGAGTGATTCCCAAGGAATATGATTCCCAACATGTTTAGTTGCTTTTGTCAATTGAAACTGCCCCAACAAGTAGCACTTACTGAATTCAACACTCAAGTCAATGCTCAAATTAGGGTAATATGGATGACTTAGAAAAGACGTCAGCATCCTTCTTCCAATAACACACAATGTAGTTGTACTAAGTTAAAACTTTAAGAAGGGATTTGGGGATTCAGATGTCAGCAAAACTACCCCAACAAGTAGCACTTACTGTATTTATTACTCAGGTCAGTACTGTTGTTTGGGTAATCTTGGTGCAGAAATTCCAAAATATATAAAAATGGCTTTACATTTGATTCCCATCAGATTGTCACATCCAAGACAACCCCAAAGAGAAGCACTTATGAACACAAGAATCATCAGTGTCTCCATTTGAAGTGATCTGAGAGTGATTCCCAAGGAATATGATTCCCAACATGTTTAGTTGCTTTTGTCAATTGAAACTGCCCCAACAAATAGCACTTACTGAATTCAACACTCAAGTCAATGCTCAAATTAGGGTAATATGGATGACTTAGAAAAGACGTCAGCATCCTTCTTCCAATAACACACAATGTAGTTGTACTAAGTTAAAACTTTAAGAAGGGATTTGGGGATTCAGATGTCAGCAAAACTACCCCAACAAGTAGCACTTACTGTATTTATTACTCAGGTCAGTACTGTTGTTTGGGTAATCTTGGTGCAGAAATTCCAAAATATATAAAAATGGCTTTACATTTGATTCCCATCAGATTGTCACATCCAAGACAACCCCAAAGAGAAGCACTTATGAACACAAGAATCATCAGTGTCTCCATTTGAAGTGATCTGAGAGTGATTCCCAAGGAATATGATTCCCAACATGTTTAGTTGCTTTTGTCAATTGAAACTGCCCCAACAAGTAGCACTTACTGAATTCAACACTCAAGTCAATGCTCAAATTAGGGTAATATGGATGACTTAGAAAAGACGTCAGCATCCTTCTTCCAATAACACACAATGTAGTTGTACTAAGTTAAAACTTTAAGAAGGGATTTGGGGATTCAGATGTCAGCAAAACTACCCCAACAAGTAGCACTTACTGTATTTATTACTCAGGTCAGTACTGTTGTTTGGGTAATCTTGGTGCAGAAATTCCAAAATATATAAAAATGGCTTTACATTTGATTCCCATCAGATTGTCACATCCAAGACAACCCCAAAGAGAAGCACTTATGAACACAAGAATCATCAGTGTCTCCATTTGAAGTGATCTGAGAGTGATTCCCAAGGAATATGATTCCCAACATGTTTAGTTGCTTTTGTCAATTGAAACTGCCCCAACAAATAGCACTTACTGAATTCAACACTCAAGTCAATGCTCAAATTAGGGTAATATGGATGACTTAGAAAAGACGTCAGCATCCTTCTTCCAATAACACACAATGTAGTTGTACTAAGTTAAAACTTTAAGAAGGGATTTGGGGATTCAGATGTCAGCAAAACTACCCCAACAAGTAGCACTTACTGTATTTATTACTCAGGTCAGTACTGTTGTTTGGGTAATCTTGGTGCAGAAATTCCAAAATATATAAAAATGGCTTTACATTTGATTCCCATCAGATTGTCACATCCAAGACAACCCCAAAGAGAAGCACTTATGAACACAAGAATCATCAGTGTCTCCATTTGAAGTGATCTGAGAGTGATTCCCAAGGAATATGATTCCCAACATGTTTAGTTGCTTTTGTCAATTGAAACTGCCCCAACAAGTAGCACTTACTGAATTCAACACTCAAGTCAATGCTCAAATTAGGGTAATATGGATGACTTAGAAAAGACGTCAGCATCCTTCTTCCAATAACACACAATGTAGTTGTACTAAGTTAAAACTTTAAGAAGGGATTTGGGGATTCAGATGTCAGCAAAACTACCCCAACAAGTAGCACTTACTGTATTTATTACTCAGGTCAGTACTGTTGTTTGGGTAATCTTGGTGCAGAAATTCCAAAATATATAAAAATGGCTTTACATTTGATTCCCATCAGATTGTCACATCCAAGACAACCCCAAAGAGAAGCACTTATGAACACAAGAATCATCAGTGTCTCCATTTGAAGTGATCTGAGAGTGATTCCCAAGGAATATGATTCCCAACATGTTTAGTTGCTTTTGTCAATTGAAACTGCCCCAACAAATAGCACTTACTGAATTCAACACTCAAGTCAATGCTCAAATTAGGGTAATATGGATGACTTAGAAAAGACGTCAGCATCCTTCTTCCAATAACACACAATGTAGTTGTACTAAGTTAAAACTTTAAGAAGGGATTTGGGGATTCAGATGTCAGCAAAACTACCCCAACAAGTAGCACTTACTGTATTTATTACTCAGGTCAGTACTGTTGTTTGGGTAATCTTGGTGCAGAAATTCCAAAATATATAAAAATGGCTTTACATTTGATTCCCATCAGATTGTCACATCCAAGACAACCCCAAAGAGAAGCACTTATGAACACAAGAATCATCAGTGTCTCCATTTGAAGTGATCTGAGAGTCATTCCCAAGGAATATGATTCCCAACATGTTTAGTTGCTTTTGTCAATTGAAACTGCCCCAACAAGTAGCACTTACTGAATTCAACACTCAAGTCAATGCTCAAATTAGGGTAATATGGAAGACTTAGAAAAGACGTCAGCATCCTTCTTCCAATAACACACAATGTAGTTGTACTAAGTTAAAACTTTAAGAAGGGATTTGGGGATTCAGATGTCAGCAAAACTACCCCAACAAGTAGCACTTACTGTATTTATTACTCAGGTCAGTGCTCTTATTTGGGTAATCTTGTTGCAGAAATTCCAAAATATATAAAAATGGTTTTACATTTGATCCCCATGAGATTGTAACATCCAAGACAACCCCAAAGAGAAGCACTTATGAACATAACATCATCAATGTCTGCATTTGAGGTTATCTGAATGTGATTCCATTGACAGCCATTATCAGTAACCAGCTGTAGAATATATCATGTTTAATCAGATCAACATGTAAGACTTACTGAATAAAAAGTCCAGCCAATGCTGAAGTCTGGCCTCTATCAAAGAAATGAAGCCAGTAGTCTTCTTTGCTCATGAGTTTCTCCATAGCCCAGACAGTGCTTCCTCCTGGCATCTTCTCAGTTGTGTCCCAGTAGCAGTTGTGTTTCTTCCCCAAATTTGCCCAACTTAAATACTGAATCCAACAATTTCCACCAAACTCCTCCTCTTTCACCAGGTTTCATTTGCCTTGATGGTTGTTAACAACGGCTTCATGAGCAGACAGCCATCACCTTTAATGTATGCATCCCATTGTCATTGATGATTGGAAAATTAGACTGCAACAAGCCCTCTTAGTGCAATGTTTTGCCACAAGATGGCCTTCAGTTGCAGCTCCATCAGCAGTACTTGAAAGTAAGACAAAGAAGCATAATTAACACTGAATTGTGTCTCTAAATGGCACATTCTGCAAAATCAACTACCCTTACCCAACAACATGGACTTACTACATCAGAAACCAAAGGGAGTGGTGTTGTATGGATAATAAAATCGACAAAATCTGCACCATAATGACTTTTCCTGCTTTAAAACGTTGCAGATAGCCACATCCAAGACAACCCCAAAGAGAAGCACTTATGAACACAAGAATCATCAGTGTCTCCATTTGAAGTGATCTGAGAGTGATTCCCAAGGAATATGATTCCCAACATGTTTAGTTGCTTTTGTCAATTGAAACTGCCCCAACAAGTAGCACTTACTGAATTCAACACTCAAGTCAATGCTCAAATTAGGGTAATATGGATGACTTAGAAAAGACGTCAGCATCCTTCTTCCAATAACACACAATGTAGTTGTACTAAGTTAAAACTTTAAGAAGGGATTTGGGGATTCAGATGTCAGCAAAACTACCCCAACAAGTAGCACTTACTGTATTTATTACTCAGGTCAGTACTGTTGTTTGGGTAATCTTGGTGCAGAAATTCCAAAATATATAAAAATGGCTTTACATTTGATTCCCATCAGATTGTCACATCCAAGACAACCCCAAAGAGAAGCACTTATGAACACAAGAATCATCAGTGTCTCCATTTGAAGTGATCTGAGAGTGATTCCCAAGGAATATGATTCCCAACATGTTTAGTTGCTTTTGTCAATTGAAACTGCCCCAACAAGTAGCACTTACTGAATTCAACACTCAAGTCAATGCTCAAATTAGGGTAATATGGATGACTTAGAAAAGACGTCAGCATCCTTCTTCCAATAACACACAATGTAGTTGTACTAAGTTAAAACTTTAAGAAGGGATTTGGGGATTCAGATGTCAGCAAAACTACCCCAACAAGTAGCACTTACTGTATTTATTACTCAGGTCAGTACTGTTGTTTGGGTAATCTTGGTGCAGAAATTCCAAAATATATAAAAATGGCTTTACATTTGATTCCCATCAGATTGTCACATCCAAGACAACCCCAAAGAGAAGCACTTATGAACACAAGAATCATCAGTGTCTCCATTTGAAGTGATCTGAGAGTGATTCCCAAGGAATATGATTCCCAACATGTTTAGTTGCTTTTGTCAATTGAAACTGCCCCAACAAATAGCACTTACTGAATTCAACACTCAAGTCAATGCTCAAATTAGGGTAATATGGATGACTTAGAAAAGACGTCAGCATCCTTCTTCCAATAACACACAATGTAGTTGTACTAAGTTAAAACTTTAAGAAGGGATTTGGGGATTCAGATGTCAGCAAAACTACCCCAACAAGTAGCACTTACTGTATTTATTACTCAGGTCAGTACTGTTGTTTGGGTAATCTTGGTGCAGAAATTCCAAAATATATAAAAATGGCTTTACATTTGATTCCCATCAGATTGTCACATCCAAGACAACCCCAAAGAGAAGCACTTATGAACACAAGAATCATCAGTGTCTCCATTTGAAGTGATCTGAGAGTGATTCCCAAGGAATATGATTCCCAACATGTTTAGTTGCTTTTGTCAATTGAAACTGCCCCAACAAGTAGCACTTACTGAATTCAACACTCAAGTCAATGCTCAAATTAGGGTAATATGGATGACTTAGAAAAGACGTCAGCATCCTTCTTCCAATAACACACAATGTAGTTGTACTAAGTTAAAACTTTAAGAAGGGATTTGGGGATTCAGATGTCAGCAAAACTACCCCAACAAGTAGCACTTACTGTATTTATTACTCAGGTCAGTACTGTTGTTTGGGTAATCTTGGTGCAGAAATTCCAAAATATATAAAAATGGCTTTACATTTGATTCCCATCAGATTGTCACATCCAAGACAACCCCAAAGAGAAGCACTTATGAACACAAGAATCATCAGTGTCTCCATTTGAAGTGATCTGAGAGTGATTCCCAAGGAATATGATTCCCAACATGTTTAGTTGCTTTTGTCAATTGAAACTGCCCCAACAAATAGCACTTACTGAATTCAACACTCAAGTCAATGCTCAAATTAGGGTAATATGGATGACTTAGAAAAGACGTCAGCATCCTTCTTCCAATAACACACAATGTAGTTGTACTAAGTTAAAACTTTAAGAAGGGATTTGGGGATTCAGATGTCAGCAAAACTACCCCAACAAGTAGCACTTACTGTATTTATTACTCAGGTCAGTACTGTTGTTTGGGTAATCTTGGTGCAGAAATTCCAAAATATATAAAAATGGCTTTACATTTGATTCCCATCAGATTGTCACATCCAAGACAACCCCAAAGAGAAGCACTTATGAACACAAGAATCATCAGTGTCTCCATTTGAAGTGATCTGAGAGTCATTCCCAAGGAATATGATTCCCAACATGTTTAGTTGCTTTTGTCAATTGAAACTGCCCCAACAAGTAGCACTTACTGAATTCAACACTCAAGTCAATGCTCAAATTAGGGTAATATGGAAGACTTAGAAAAGACGTCAGCATCCTTCTTCCAATAACACACAATGTAGTTGTACTAAGTTAAAACTTTAAGAAGGGATTTGGGGATTCAGATGTCAGCAAAACTACCCCAACAAGTAGCACTTACTGTATTTATTACTCAGGTCAGTGCTCTTATTTGGGTAATCTTGTTGCAGAAATTCCAAAATATATAAAAATGGTTTTACATTTGATTCCCATGAGATTGTAACATCCAAGACAACCCCAAAGAGAAGCACTTATGAACATAACATCATCAATGTCTCCATTTGAGGTTATCTGAATGTGATTCCATTGACAGCCATTATCAGTAACCAGCTGTAGAATATATCATGTTTAATCAGAACAACATGTAAACTTACTGAATAAAAAGTCCAGCCAATGCTGAAGTCTGGCCTCTATCAAAGAAATGAAGCCAGTAGTCTTCTTTGCTCATGAGTTTCTCCATAGCCCAGACAGTGCTTCCTCCTGGCATCTTCTCAGTTGTGTCCCAGTAGCAGTTGTGTTTCTTCCCCAAATTTGCCCAACTTAAATACTGAATCCAACAATTTCCACCAAACTCCTCCTCTTTCACCAAGTTTCATTTGCCTTGATGGTTGTTAACAACGGCTTCATGAGCAGACAGCCATCACCTTTAATGTATGCATCCCATTGTCATTGATGATTGGAAATTTAGACTGCAACAAGCCCTCTTAGTGCAATGTTTTGCCACAAGATGGCCTTCAGTTGCAGCTCCATCAGCAGTACTTGAAAGTAAGACAAAGAAGCATAATTAACACTGAATTGTGTCTCTAAATGGCACATTCTGCAAAATCAACTACCCTTACCCAACAACATGGACTTACTACATCAGAAACCAAAGGGAGTGGTGTTGTATGGATAATAAAATCGACAAAATCTGCACCATAATGACTTTTCCTGCTTTAAAACGTTGCAGATAGCCACATCCAAGACAACCCCAAAGAGAAGCACTTATGAACACAAGAATCATCAGTGTCTCCATTTGAAGTGATCTGAGAGTGATTCCCAAGGAATATGATTCCCAACATGTTTAGTTGCTTTTGTCAATTGAAACTGCCCCAACAAGTAGCACTTACTGAATTCAACACTCAAGTCAATGCTCAAATTAGGGTAATATGGATGACTTAGAAAAGACGTCAGCATCCTTCTTCCAATAACACACAATGTAGTTGTACTAAGTTAAAACTTTAAGAAGGGATTTGGGGATTCAGATGTCAGCAAAACTACCCCAACAAGTAGCACTTACTGTATTTATTACTCAGGTCAGTACTGTTGTTTGGGTAATCTTGGTGCAGAAATTCCAAAATATATAAAAATGGCTTTACATTTGATTCCCATCAGATTGTCACATCCAAGACAACCCCAAAGAGAAGCACTTATGAACACAAGAATCATCAGTGTCTCCATTTGAAGTGATCTGAGAGTGATTCCCAAGGAATATGATTCCCAACATGTTTAGTTGCTTTTGTCAATTGAAACTGCCCCAACAAGTAGCACTTACTGAATTCAACACTCAAGTCAATGCTCAAATTAGGGTAATATGGATGACTTAGAAAAGACGTCAGCATCCTTCTTCCAATAACACACAATGTAGTTGTACTAAGTTAAAACTTTAAGAAGGGATTTGGGGATTCAGATGTCAGCAAAACTACCCCAACAAGTAGCACTTACTGTATTTATTACTCAGGTCAGTACTGTTGTTTGGGTAATCTTGGTGCAGAAATTCCAAAATATATAAAAATGGCTTTACATTTGATTCCCATCAGATTGTCACATCCAAGACAACCCCAAAGAGAAGCACTTATGAACACAAGAATCATCAGTGTCTCCATTTGAAGTGATCTGAGAGTGATTCCCAAGGAATATGATTCCCAACATGTTTAGTTGCTTTTGTCAATTGAAACTGCCCCAACAAGTAGCACTTACTGAATTCAACACTCAAGTCAATGCTCAAATTAGGGTAATATGGATGACTTAGAAAAGACGTCAGCATCCTTCTTCCAATAACACACAATGTAGTTGTACTAAGTTAAAACTTTAAGAAGGGATTTGGGGATTCAGATGTCAGCAAAACTACCCCAACAAGTAGCACTTACTGTATTTATTACTCAGGTCAGTGCTCTTATTTGGGTAATCTTGTTGCAGAAATTCCAAAATATATAAAAATGGTTTTACATTTGATCCCCATGAGATTGTAACATCCAAGACAACCCCAAAGAGAAGCACTTATGAACATAACATCATCAATGTCTGCATTTGAGGTTATCTGAATGTGATTCCATTGACAGCCATTATCAGTAACCAGCTGTAGAATATATCATGTTTAATCAGATCAACATGTAAGACTTACTGAATAAAAAGTCCAGCCAATGCTGAAGTCTGGCCTCTATCAAAGAAATGAAGCCAGTAGTCTTCTTTGCTCATGAGTTTCTCCATAGCCCAGACAGTGCTTCCTCCTGGCATCTTCTCAGTTGTGTCCCAGTAGCAGTTGTGTTTCTTCCCCAAATTTGCCCAACTTAAATACTGAATCCAACAATTTCCACCAAACTCCTCCTCTTTCACCAGGTTTCATTTGCCTTGATGGTTGTTAACAACGGCTTCATGAGCAGACAGCCATCACCTTTAATGTATGCATCCCATTGTCATTGATGATTGGAAAATTAGACTGCAACAAGCCCTCTTAGTGCAATGTTTTGCCACAAGATGGCCTTCAGTTGCAGCTCCATCAGCAGTACTTGAAAGTAAGACAAAGAAGCATAATTAACACTGAATTGTGTCTCTAAATGGCACATTCTGCAAAATCAACTACCCTTACCCAACAACATGGACTTACTACATCAGAAACCAAAGGGAGTGGTGTTGTATGGATAATAAAATCGACAAAATCTGCACCATAATGACTTTTCCTGCTTTAAAACGTTGCAGATAGCCACATCCAAGACAACCCCAAAGAGAAGCACTTATGAACACAAGAATCATCAGTGTCTCCATTTGAAGTGATCTGAGAGTGATTCCCAAGGAATATGATTCCCAACATGTTTAGTTGCTTTTGTCAATTGAAACTGCCCCAACAAGTAGCACTTACTGAATTCAACACTCAAGTCAATGCTCAAATTAGGGTAATATGGATGACTTAGAAAAGACGTCAGCATCCTTCTTCCAATAACACACAATGTAGTTGTACTAAGTTAAAACTTTAAGAAGGGATTTGGGGATTCAGATGTCAGCAAAACTACCCCAACAAGTAGCACTTACTGTATTTATTACTCAGGTCAGTACTGTTGTTTGGGTAATCTTGGTGCAGAAATTCCAAAATATATAAAAATGGCTTTACATTTGATTCCCATCAGATTGTCACATCCAAGACAACCCCAAAGAGAAGCACTTATGAACACAAGAATCATCAGTGTCTCCATTTGAAGTGATCTGAGAGTGATTCCCAAGGAATATGATTCCCAACATGTTTAGTTGCTTTTGTCAATTGAAACTGCCCCAACAAATAGCACTTACTGAATTCAACACTCAAGTCAATGCTCAAATTAGGGTAATATGGATGACTTAGAAAAGACGTCAGCATCCTTCTTCCAATAACACACAATGTAGTTGTACTAAGTTAAAACTTTAAGAAGGGATTTGGGGATTCAGATGTCAGCAAAACTACCCCAACAAGTAGCACTTACTGTATTTATTACTCAGGTCAGTACTGTTGTTTGGGTAATCTTGGTGCAGAAATTCCAAAATATATAAAAATGGCTTTACATTTGATTCCCATCAGATTGTCACATCCAAGACAACCCCAAAGAGAAGCACTTATGAACACAAGAATCATCAGTGTCTCCATTTGAAGTGATCTGAGAGTCATTCCCAAGGAATATGATTCCCAACATGTTTAGTTGCTTTTGTCAATTGAAACTGCCCCAACAAGTAGCACTTACTGAATTCAACACTCAAGTCAATGCTCAAATTAGGGTAATATGGAAGACTTAGAAAAGACGTCAGCATCCTTCTTCCAATAACACACAATGTAGTTGTACTAAGTTAAAACTTTAAGAAGGGATTTGGGGATTCAGATGTCAGCAAAACTACCCCAACAAGTAGCACTTACTGTATTTATTACTCAGGTCAGTGCTCTTATTTGGGTAATCTTGTTGCAGAAATTCCAAAATATATAAAAATGGTTTTACATTTGATTCCCATGAGATTGTAACATCCAAGACAACCCCAAAGAGAAGCACTTATGAACATAACATCATCAATGTCTCCATTTGAGGTTATCTGAATGTGATTCCATTGACAGCCATTATCAGTAACCAGCTGTAGAATATATCATGTTTAATCAGAACAACATGTAAACTTACTGAATAAAAAGTCCAGCCAATGCTGAAGTCTGGCCTCTATCAAAGAAATGAAGCCAGTAGTCTTCTTTGCTCATGAGTTTCTCCATAGCCCAGACAGTGCTTCCTCCTGGCATCTTCTCAGTTGTGTCCCAGTAGCAGTTGTGTTTCTTCCCCAAATTTGCCCAACTTAAATACTGAATCCAACAATTTCCACCAAACTCCTCCTCTTTCACCAAGTTTCATTTGCCTTGATGGTTGTTAACAACGGCTTCATGAGCAGACAGCCATCACCTTTAATGTATGCATCCCATTGTCATTGATGATTGGAAATTTAGACTGCAACAAGCCCTCTTAGTGCAATGTTTTGCCACAAGATGGCCTTCAGTTGCAGCTCCATCAGCAGTACTTGAAAGTAAGACAAAGAAGCATAATTAACACTGAATTGTGTCTCTAAATGGCACATTCTGCAAAATCAACTACCCTTACCCAACAACATGGACTTACTACATCAGAAACCAAAGGGAGTGGTGTTGTATGGATAATAAAATCGACAAAATCTGCACCATAATGACTTTTCCTGCTTTAAAACGTTGCAGATAGCCACATCCAAGACAACCCCAAAGAGAAGCACTTATGAACACAAGAATCATCAGTGTCTCCATTTGAAGTGATCTGAGAGTGATTCCCAAGGAATATGATTCCCAACATGTTTAGTTGCTTTTGTCAATTGAAACTGCCCCAACAAGTAGCACTTACTGAATTCAACACTCAAGTCAATGCTCAAATTAGGGTAATATGGATGACTTAGAAAAGACGTCAGCATCCTTCTTCCAATAACACACAATGTAGTTGTACTAAGTTAAAACTTTAAGAAGGGATTTGGGGATTCAGATGTCAGCAAAACTACCCCAACAAGTAGCACTTACTGTATTTATTACTCAGGTCAGTACTGTTGTTTGGGTAATCTTGGTGCAGAAATTCCAAAATATATAAAAATGGCTTTACATTTGATTCCCATCAGATTGTCACATCCAAGACAACCCCAAAGAGAAGCACTTATGAACACAAGAATCATCAGTGTCTCCATTTGAAGTGATCTGAGAGTGATTCCCAAGGAATATGATTCCCAACATGTTTAGTTGCTTTTGTCAATTGAAACTGCCCCAACAAGTAGCACTTACTGAATTCAACACTCAAGTCAATGCTCAAATTAGGGTAATATGGATGACTTAGAAAAGACGTCAGCATCCTTCTTCCAATAACACACAATGTAGTTGTACTAAGTTAAAACTTTAAGAAGGGATTTGGGGATTCAGATGTCAGCAAAACTACCCCAACAAGTAGCACTTACTGTATTTATTACTCAGGTCAGTACTGTTGTTTGGGTAATCTTGGTGCAGAAATTCCAAAATATATAAAAATGGCTTTACATTTGATTCCCATCAGATTGTCACATCCAAGACAACCCCAAAGAGAAGCACTTATGAACACAAGAATCATCAGTGTCTCCATTTGAAGTGATCTGAGAGTGATTCCCAAGGAATATGATTCCCAACATGTTTAGTTGCTTTTGTCAATTGAAACTGCCCCAACAAGTAGCACTTACTGAATTCAACACTCAAGTCAATGCTCAAATTAGGGTAATATGGATGACTTAGAAAAGACGTCAGCATCCTTCTTCCAATAACACACAATGTAGTTGTACTAAGTTAAAACTTTAAGAAGGGATTTGGGGATTCAGATGTCAGCAAAACTACCCCAACAAGTAGCACTTACTGTATTTATTACTCAGGTCAGTGCTCTTATTTGGGTAATCTTGTTGCAGAAATTCCAAAATATATAAAAATGGTTTTACATTTGATCCCCATGAGATTGTAACATCCAAGACAACCCCAAAGAGAAGCACTTATGAACATAACATCATCAATGTCTGCATTTGAGGTTATCTGAATGTGATTCCATTGACAGCCATTATCAGTAACCAGCTGTAGAATATATCATGTTTAATCAGATCAACATGTAAGACTTACTGAATAAAAAGTCCAGCCAATGCTGAAGTCTGGCCTCTATCAAAGAAATGAAGCCAGTAGTCTTCTTTGCTCATGAGTTTCTCCATAGCCCAGACAGTGCTTCCTCCTGGCATCTTCTCAGTTGTGTCCCAGTAGCAGTTGTGTTTCTTCCCCAAATTTGCCCAACTTAAATACTGAATCCAACAATTTCCACCAAACTCCTCCTCTTTCACCAGGTTTCATTTGCCTTGATGGTTGTTAACAACGGCTTCATGAGCAGACAGCCATCACCTTTAATGTATGCATCCCATTGTCATTGATGATTGGAAAATTAGACTGCAACAAGCCCTCTTAGTGCAATGTTTTGCCACAAGATGGCCTTCAGTTGCAGCTCCATCAGCAGTACTTGAAAGTAAGACAAAGAAGCATAATTAACACTGAATTGTGTCTCTAAATGGCACATTCTGCAAAATCAACTACCCTTACCCAACAACATGGACTTACTACATCAGAAACCAAAGGGAGTGGTGTTGTATGGATAATAAAATCGACAAAATCTGCACCATAATGACTTTTCCTGCTTTAAAACGTTGCAGATAGCCACATCCAAGACAACCCCAAAGAGAAGCACTTATGAACACAAGAATCATCAGTGTCTCCATTTGAAGTGATCTGAGAGTGATTCCCAAGGAATATGATTCCCAACATGTTTAGTTGCTTTTGTCAATTGAAACTGCCCCAACAAGTAGCACTTACTGAATTCAACACTCAAGTCAATGCTCAAATTAGGGTAATATGGATGACTTAGAAAAGACGTCAGCATCCTTCTTCCAATAACACACAATGTAGTTGTACTAAGTTAAAACTTTAAGAAGGGATTTGGGGATTCAGATGTCAGCAAAACTACCCCAACAAGTAGCACTTACTGTATTTATTACTCAGGTCAGTACTGTTGTTTGGGTAATCTTGGTGCAGAAATTCCAAAATATATAAAAATGGCTTTACATTTGATTCCCATCAGATTGTCACATCCAAGACAACCCCAAAGAGAAGCACTTATGAACACAAGAATCATCAGTGTCTCCATTTGAAGTGATCTGAGAGTGATTCCCAAGGAATATGATTCCCAACATGTTTAGTTGCTTTTGTCAATTGAAACTGCCCCAACAAGTAGCACTTACTGAATTCAACACTCAAGTCAATGCTCAAATTAGGGTAATATGGATGACTTAGAAAAGACGTCAGCATCCTTCTTCCAATAACACACAATGTAGTTGTACTAAGTTAAAACTTTAAGAAGGGATTTGGGGATTCAGATGTCAGCAAAACTACTCCAACAAGTAGCACTTACTGTATTTATTACTCAGGTCAGTACTGTTGTTTGGGTAATCTTGGTGCAGAAATTCCAAAATATATAAAAATGGCTTTACATTTGATTCCCATCAGATTGTCACATCCAAGACAACCCCAAAGAGAAGCACTTATGAACACAAGAATCATCAGTGTCTCCATTTGAAGTGATCTGAGAGTGATTCCCAAGGAATATGATTCCCAACATGTTTAGTTGCTTTTGTCAATTGAAACTGCCCCAACAAGTAGCACTTACTGAATTCAACACTCAAGTCAATGCTCAAATTAGGGTAATATGGATGACTTAGAAAAGACGTCAGCATCCTTCTTCCAATAACACACAATGTAGTTGTACTAAGTTAAAACTTTAAGAAGGGATTTGGGGATTCAGATGTCAGCAAAACTACCCCAACAAGTAGCACTTACTGTATTTATTACTCAGGTCAGTGCTCTTATTTGGGTAATCTTGTTGCAGAAATTCCAAAATATATAAAAATGGTTTTACATTTGATCCCCATGAGATTGTAACATCCAAGACAACCCCAAAGAGAAGCACTTATGAACATAACATCATCAATGTCTGCATTTGAGGTTATCTGAATGTGATTCCATTGACAGCCATTATCAGTAACCAGCTGTAGAATATATCATGTTTAATCAGATCAACATGTAAGACTTACTGAATAAAAAGTCCAGCCAATGCTGAAGTCTGGCCTCTATCAAAGAAATGAAGCCAGTAGTCTTCTTTGCTCATGAGTTTCTCCATAGCCCAGACAGTGCTTCCTCCTGGCATCTTCTCAGTTGTGTCCCAGTAGCAGTTGTGTTTCTTCCCCAAATTTGCCCAACTTAAATACTGAATCCAACAATTTCCACCAAACTCCTCCTCTTTCACCAGGTTTCATTTGCCTTGATGGTTGTTAACAACGGCTTCATGAGCAGACAGCCATCACCTTTAATGTATGCATCCCATTGTCATTGATGATTGGAAAATTAGACTGCAACAAGCCCTCTTAGTGCAATGTTTTGCCACAAGATGGCCTTCAGTTGCAGCTCCATCAGCAGTACTTGAAAGTAAGACAAAGAAGCATAATTAACACTGAATTGTGTCTCTAAATGGCACATTCTGCAAAATCAACTACCCTTACCCAACAACATGGACTTACTACATCAGAAACCAAAGGGAGTGGTGTTGTATGGATAATAAAATCGACAAAATCTGCACCATAATGACTTTTCCTGCTTTAAAACGTTGCAGATAGCCACATCCAAGACAACCCCAAAGAGAAGCACTTATGAACACAAGAATCATCAGTGTCTCCATTTGAAGTGATCTGAGAGTGATTCCCAAGGAATATGATTCCCAACATGTTTAGTTGCTTTTGTCAATTGAAACTGCCCCAACAAGTAGCACTTACTGAATTCAACACTCAAGTCAATGCTCAAATTAGGGTAATATGGATGACTTAGAAAAGACGTCAGCATCCTTCTTCCAATAACACACAATGTAGTTGTACTAAGTTAAAACTTTAAGAAGGGATTTGGGGATTCAGATGTCAGCAAAACTACCCCAACAAGTAGCACTTACTGTATTTATTACTCAGGTCAGTACTGTTGTTTGGGTAATCTTGGTGCAGAAATTCCAAAATATATAAAAATGGCTTTACATTTGATTCCCATCAGATTGTCACATCCAAGACAACCCCAAAGAGAAGCACTTATGAACACAAGAATCATCAGTGTCTCCATTTGAAGTGATCTGAGAGTGATTCCCAAGGAATATGATTCCCAACATGTTTAGTTGCTTTTGTCAATTGAAACTGCCCCAACAAGTAGCACTTACTGAATTCAACACTCAAGTCAATGCTCAAATTAGGGTAATATGGATGACTTAGAAAAGACGTCAGCATCCTTCTTCCAATAACACACAATGTAGTTGTACTAAGTTAAAACTTTAAGAAGGGATTTGGGGATTCAGATGTCAGCAAAACTACCCCAACAAGTAGCACTTACTGTATTTATTACTCAGGTCAGTACTGTTGTTTGGGTAATCTTGGTGCAGAAATTCCAAAATATATAAAAATGGCTTTACATTTGATTCCCATCAGATTGTCACATCCAAGACAACCCCAAAGAGAAGCACTTATGAACACAAGAATCATCAGTGTCTCCATTTGAAGTGATCTGAGAGTGATTCCCAAGGAATATGATTCCCAACATGTTTAGTTGCTTTTGTCAATTGAAACTGCCCCAACAAGTAGCACTTACTGAATTCAACACTCAAGTCAATGCTCAAATTAGGGTAATATGGATGACTTAGAAAAGACGTCAGCATCCTTCTTCCAATAACACACAATGTAGTTGTACTAAGTTAAAACTTTAAGAAGGGATTTGGGGATTCAGATGTCAGCAAAACTACCCCAACAAGTAGCACTTACTGTATTTATTACTCAGGTCAGTACTGTTGTTTGGGTAATCTTGGTGCAGAAATTCCAAAATATATAAAAATGGCTTTACATTTGATTCCCATCAGATTGTCACATCCAAGACAACCCCAAAGAGAAGCACTTATGAACACAAGAATCATCAGTGTCTCCATTTGAAGTGATCTGAGAGTGATTCCCAAGGAATATGATTCCCAACATGTTTAGTTGCTTTTGTCAATTGAAACTGCCCCAACAAGTAGCACTTACTGAATTCAACACTCAAGTCAATGCTCAAATTAGGGTAATATGGATGACTTAGAAAAGACGTCAGCATCCTTCTTCCAATAACACACAATGTAGTTGTACTAAGTTAAAACTTTAAGAAGGGATTTGGGGATTCAGATGTCAGCAAAACTACCCCAACAAGTAGCACTTACTGTATTTATTACTCAGGTCAGTGCTCTTATTTGGGTAATCTTGTTGCAGAAATTCCAAAATATATAAAAATGGTTTTACATTTGATTCCCATGAGATTGTAACATCCAAGACAACCCCAAAGAGAAGCACTTATGAACATAACATCATCAATGTCTCCATTTGAGGTTATCTGAATGTGATTCCATTGACAGCCATTATCAGTAACCAGCTGTAGAATATATCATGTTTAATCAGAACAACATGTAAGACTTACTGAATAAAAAGTCCAGCCAATGCTGAAGTCTGGCCTCTATCAAAGAAATGAAGCCAGTAGTCTTCTTTGCTCA
Organism: Eutrigla gurnardus; assembly: GCF_963514095.1. Lineage (NCBI taxonomy): Eukaryota > Metazoa > Chordata > Actinopteri > Perciformes > Triglidae > Eutrigla > Eutrigla gurnardus. The sequence continues at coordinate 35,396 of NW_028155327.1, read as the reverse complement.
TGAGTTTCTCCATAGCCCAGACAGTGCTTCCTCCTGGCATCTTCTCAGTTGTGTCCCAGTAGCAGTTGTGTTTCTTCCCCAAATTTGCCCAACTTAAATACTGAATCCAACAATTTCCACCAAACTCCTCCTCTTTCACCAAGTTTCATTTGCCTTGATGGTTGTTAACAACGGCTTCATGAGCAGACAGCCATCACCTTTAATGTATGCATCCCATTGTCATTGATGATTGGAAAATTAGACTGCAACAAGCCCTCTTAGTGCAATGTTTTGCCACAAGATGGCCTTCAGTTGCAGCTCCATCAGCAGTACTTGAAAGTAAGACAAAGAAGCATAATTAACACTGAATTGTGTCTCTAAATGGCACATTCTGCAAAATCAACTACCCTTACCCAACAACATGGACTTACTACATCAGAAACCAAAGGGAGTGGTGTTGTATGGATAATAAAATCGACAAAATCTGCACCATAATGACTTTTCCTGCTTTAAAACGTTGCAGATAGCCACATCCAAGACAACCCCAAAGAGAAGCACTTATGAACACAAGAATCATCAGTGTCTCCATTTGAAGTGATCTGAGAGTGATTCCCAAGGAATATGATTCCCAACATGTTTAGTTGCTTTTGTCAATTGAAACTGCCCCAACAAGTAGCACTTACTGAATTCAACACTCAAGTCAATGCTCAAATTAGGGTAATATGGATGACTTAGAAAAGACGTCAGCATCCTTCTTCCAATAACACACAATGTAGTTGTACTAAGTTAAAACTTTAAGAAGGGATTTGGGGATTCAGATGTCAGCAAAACTACCCCAACAAGTAGCACTTACTGTATTTATTACTCGGGTCAGTACTGTTGTTTGGGTAATCTTGGTGCAGAAATTCCAAAATATATAAAAATGGCTTTACATTTGATTCCCATCAGATTGTCACATCCAAGACAACCCCAAAGAGAAGCACTTATGAACACAAGAATCATCAGTGTCTCCATTTGAAGTGATCTGAGAGTGATTCCCAAGGAATATGATTCCCAACATGTTTAGTTGCTTTTGTCAATTGAAACTGCCCCAACAAGTAGCACTTACTGAATTCAACACTCAAGTCAATGCTCAAATTAGGGTAATATGGATGACTTAGAAAAGACGTCAGCATCCTTCTTCCAATAACACACAATGTAGTTGTACTAAGTTAAAACTTTAAGAAGGGATTTGGGGATTCAGATGTCAGCAAAACTACCCCAACAAGTAGCACTTACTGTATTTATTACTCAGGTCAGTGCTCTTATTTGGGTAATCTTGTTGCAGAAATTCCAAAATATATAAAAATGGTTTTACATTTGATTCCCATCAGATTGTCACATCCAAGACAACCCCAAAGAGAAGCACTTATGAACACAAGAATCATCAGTGTCTCCATTTGAAGTGATCTGAGAGTGATTCCCAAGGAATATGATTCCCAACATGTTTAGTTGCTTTTGTCAATTGAAACTGCCCCAACAAGTAGCACTTACTGAATTCAACACTCAAGTCAATGCTCAAATTAGGGTAATATGGATGACTTAGAAAAGACGTCAGCATCCTTCTTCCAATAACACACAATGTAGTTGTACTAAGTTAAAACTTTAAGAAGGGATTTGGGGATTCAGATGTCAGCAAAACTACCCCAACAAGTAGCACTTACTGTATTTATTACTCAGGTCAGTGCTCTTGTTTGGGTAATCTTGGTGCAGAAATTCCAAAATATATAGAAACGGTTTTACATTTGATTCCCATCAGATTGTCACATCCAAGACAACCCCAAAGAGAAGCACTTATGAACACAAGAATCATCAGTGTCTCCATTTGAAGTGATCTGAGAGTGATTCCCAAGGAATATGATTCCCAACATGTTTAGTTGCTTTTGTCAATTGAAACTGCCCCAACAAGTAGCACTCACTGAATTCAACACTCAAGTCAATGCTCAAATTAGGGTAATATGGATGACTTAGAAAAGACGTCAGCATCCTTCTTCCAATAACACACAATGTAGTTGTACTAAGTTAAAACTTTAAGAAGGGATTTGGGGATTCAGATGTCAGCAAAACTACCCCAACAAGTAGCACTTACTGTATTTATTACTCAGGTCAGTACTGTTGTTTGGGTAATCTTGGTGCAGAAATTCCAAAATATATAAAAATGGCTTTACATTTGATTCCCATCAGATTGTCACATCCAAGACAACCCCAAAGAGAAGCACTTATGAACACAAGAATCATCAGTGTCTCCATTTGAAGTGATCTGAGAGTGATTCCCAAGGAATATGATTCCCAACATGTTTAGTTGCTTTTGTCAATTGAAACTGCCCCAACAAGTAGCACTCACTGAATTCAACACTCAAGTCAATGCTCAAATTAGGGTAATATGGATGACTTAGAAAAGACGTCAGCATCCTTCTTCCAATAACACACAATGTAGTTGTACTAAGTTAAAACTTTAAGAAGGGATTTGGGGATTCAGATGTCAGCAAAACTACCCCAACAAGTAGCACTTACTGTATTTATTACTCAGGTCAGTGCTCTTATTTGGGTAATCTTGTTGCAGAAATTCCAAAATATATAAAAATGGTTTTACATTTGATTCCCATGAGATTGTAACATCCAAGACAACCCCAAAGAGAAGCACTTATGAACATAACATCATCAATGTCTCCATTTGAGGTTATCTGAATGTGATTCCATTGACAGCCATTATCAGTAACCAGCTGTAGAATATATCATGTTTAATCAGAACAACATGTAAGACTTACTGAATAAAAAGTCCAGCCAATGCTGAAGTCTGGCCTCTATCAAAGAAATGAAGCCAGTAGTCTTCTTTGCTCATGAGTTTCTCCATAGCCCAGACAGTGCTTCCTCCTGGCATCTTCTCAGTTGTGTCCCAGTAGCAGTTGTGTTTCTTCCCCAAATTTGCCCAACTTAAATACTGAATCCAACAATTTCCACCAAACTCCTCCTCTTTCACCAAGTTTCATTTGCCTTGATGGTTGTTAACAACGGCTTCATGAGCAGACAGCCATCACCTTAAATGTATGCATCCCATTGTCATTGATGATTGGAAAATTAGACTGCAACAAGCCCTCTTAGTGCAATGTTTTGCCACAAGATGGCCTTCAGTTGCAGCTCCATCAGCAGTACTTGAAAGTAAGACAAAGAAGCATAATTAACACTGAATTGTGTCTCTAAATGGCACATTCTGCAAAATCAACTACCCTTACCCAACAACATGGACTTACTACATCAGAAACCAAAGGGAGTGGTGTTGTATGGATAATAAAATCGACAAAATCTGCACCATAATGACTTTTCCTGCTTTAAAACGTTGCAGATAGCCACATCCAAGACAACCCCAAAGAGAAGCACTTATGAACACAAGAATCATCAGTGTCTCCATTTGAAGTGATCTGAGAGTGATTCCCAAGGAATATGATTCCCAACATGTTTAGTTGCTTTTGTCAATTGAAACTGCCCCAACAAGTAGCACTTACTGAATTCAACACTCAAGTCAATGCTCAAATTAGGGTAATATGGATGACTTAGAAAAGACGTCAGCATCCTTCTTCCAATAACACACAATGTAGTTGTACTAAGTTAAAACTTTAAGAAGGGATTTGGGGATTCAGATGTCAGCAAAACTACCCCAACAAGTAGCACTTACTGTATTTATTACTCAGGTCAGTGCTCTTATTTGGGTAATCTTGTTGCAGAAATTCCAAAATATATAAAAATGGTTTTACATTTGATTCCCATCAGATTGTCACATCCAAGACAACCCCAAAGAGAAGCACTTATGAACACAAGAATCATCAGTGTCTCCATTTGAAGTGATCTGAGAGTGATTCCCAAGGAATATGATTCCCAACATGTTTAGTTGCTTTTGTCAATTGAAACTGCCCCAACAAGTAGCACTTACTGAATTCAACACTCGAGTCAATGCTCAAATTAGGGTAATATGGATGACTTAGAAAAGACGTCAGCATCCTTCTTCCAATAACACACAATGTAGTTGTACTAAGTTAAAACTTTAAGAAGGGATTTGGGGATTCAGATGTCAGCAAAACTACCCCAACAAGTAACACTTACTGTATTTATTACTCAGGTCAGTGCTCTTGTTTGGGTAATCTTGGTGCAGAAATTCCAAAATATATAGAAACGGTTTTACATTTGATTCCCATCAGATTGTCACATCCAAGACAACCCCAAAGAGAAGCACTTATGAACACAAGAATCATCAGTGTCTCCATTTGAAGTGATCTGAGAGTGATTCCCAAGGAATATGATTCCCAACATGTTTAGTTGCTTTTGTCAATTGAAACTGCCCCAACAAGTAGCACTCACTGAATTCAACACTCAAGTCAATGCTCAAATTAGGGTAATATGGATGACTTAGAAAATACGTCAGCATCCTTCTTCCAATAACACACAATGTAGTTGTACTAAGTTAAAACTTTAAGAAGGGATTTGGGGATTCAGATGTCAGCAAAACTACCCCAACAAGTAGCACTTACTGTATTTATTACTCAGGTCAGTACTGTTGTTTGGGTAATCTTGGTGCAGAAATTCCAAAATATATAAAAATGGCTTTACATTTGATTCCCATCAGATTGTCACATCCAAGACAACCCCAAAGAGAAGCACTTATGAACACAAGAATCATCAGTGTCTCCATTTGAAGTGATCTGAGAGTGATTCCCAAGGAATATGATTCCCAACATGTTTAGTTGCTTTTGTCAATTGAAACTGCCCCAACAAGTAGCACTTACTGAATTCAACACTCAAGTCAATGCTCAAATTAGGGTAATATGGATGACTTAGAAAAGACGTCAGCATCCTTCTTCCAATAACACACAATGTAGTTGTACTAAGTTAAAACTTTAAGAAGGGATTTGGGGATTAAGATGTCAGCAAAACTACCCCAACAAGTAGCACTTACTGTATTTATTACTCAGGTCAGTGCTCTTATTTGGGTAATCTTGTTGCAGAAATTCCAAAATATATAAAAATGGTTTTACATTTGATTCCCATGAGATTGTAACATCCAAGACAACCCCAAAGAGAAGCACTTATGAACATAACATCATCAATGTCTCCATTTGAGGTTATCTGAATGTGATTCCATTGACAGCCATTATCAGTAACCAGCTGTAGAATATATCATGTTTAATCAGAACAACATGTAAGACTTACTGAATAAAAAGTCCAGCCAATGCTGAAGTCTGGCCTCTATCAAAGAAATTAAGCCAGTAGTCTTCTTTGCTCATGAGTTTCTCCATAGCCCAGACAGTGCTTCCTCCTGGCATCTTCTCAGTTGTGTCCCAGTAGCAGTTGTGTTTCTTCCCCAAATTTGCCCAACTTAAATACTGAATCCAACAATTTCCACCAAACTCCTCCTCTTTCACCAAGTTTCATTTGCCTTGATGGTTGTTAACAACGGCTTCATGAGCAGACAGCCATCACCTTTTATGTATGCATCCCATTGTCATTGATGATTGGAAAATTAGACTGCAACAAGCCCTCTTAGTGCAATCTTTTGCCACAAGATGGCCTTCAGTTGCAGCTCCATCAGCAGTACTTGAAAGTAAGACAAAGAAGCATAATTAACACTGAATTGTGTCTCTAAATGGCACATTCTGCAAAATCAACTACCCTTACCCAACAACATGGACTTACTACATCAGAAACCAAAGGGAGTGGTGTTGTATGGATAATAAAATCGACAAAATCTGCACCATAATGACTTTTCCTGCTTTAAAACGTTGCAGATAGCCACATCCAAGACAACCCCAAAGAGAAGCACTTATGAACACAAGAATCATCAGTGTCTCCATTTGAAGTGATCTGAGAGTGATTCCCAAGGAATATGATTCCCAACATGTTTAGTTGCTTTTGTCAATTGAAACTGCCCCAACAAGTAGCACTTACTGAATTCAACACTCAAGTCAATGCTCAAATTAGGGTAATATGGATGACTTAGAAAAGACGTCAGCATCCTTCTTCCAATAACACACAATGTAGTTGTACTAAGTTAAAACTTTAAGAAGGGATTTGGGGATTCAGATGTCAGCAAAACTACCCCAACAAGTAGCACTTACTGTATTTATTACTCAGGTCAGTGCTCTTGTTTGGGTAATCTTGGTGCAGAAATTCCAAAATATATAGAAACGGTTTTACATTTGATTCCCATCAGATTGTCACATCCAAGACAACCCCAAAGAGAAGCACTTATGAACACAAGAATCATCAGTGTCTCCATTTGAAGTGATCTGAGAGTGATTCCCAAGGAATATGATTCCCAACATGTTTAGTTGCTTTTGTCAATTGAAACTGCCCCAACAAGTAGCACTCACTGAATTCAACACTCAAGTCAATGCTCAAATTAGGGTAATATGGATGACTTAGAAAAGACGTCAGCATCCTTCTTCCAATAACACACAATGTAGTTGTACTAAGTTAAAACTTTAAGAAGGGATTTGGGGATTCAGATGTCAGCAAAACTACCCCAACAAGTAGCACTTACTGTATTTATTACTCAGGTCAGTACTGTTGTTTGGGTAATCTTGGTGCAGAAATTCCAAAATATATAAAAATGGCTTTACATTTGATTCCCATCAGATTGTCACATCCAAGACAACCCCAAAGAGAAGCACTTATGAACACAAGAATCATCAGTGTCTCCATTTGAAGTGATCTGAGAGTGATTCCCAAGGAATATGATTCCCAACATGTTTAGTTGCTTTTGTCAATTGAAACTGCCCCAACAAGTAGCACTTACTGAATTCAACACTCAAGTCAATGCTCAAATTAGGGTAATATGGATGACTTAGAAAAGACGTCAGCATCCTTCTTCCAATAACACACAATGTAGTTGTACTTAGTTAAAACTTTAAGAAGGGATTTGGGGATTCAGATGTCAGCAAAACTACCCCAACAAGTAGCACTTACTGTATTTATTACTCAGGTCAGTGCTCTTATTTGGGTAATCTTGTTGCAGAAATTCCAAAATATATAAAAATGGTTTTACATTTGATTCCCATGAGATTGTAACATCCAAGACAACCCCAAAGAGAAGCACTTATGAACATAACATCATCAATGTCTCCATTTGAGGTTATCTGAATGTGATTCCATTGACAGCCATTATCAGTAACCAGCTGTAGAATATATCATGTTTAATCAGAACAACATGTAAGACTTACTGAATAAAAAGTCCAGCCAATGCTGAAGTCTGGCCTCTATCAAAGAAATGAAGCCAGTAGTCTTCTTTGCTCATGAGTTTCTCCATAGCCCAGACAGTGCTTCCTCCTGGCATCTTCTCAGTTGTGTCCCAGTAGCAGTTGTGTTTCTTCCCCAAATTTGCCCAACTTAAATACTGAATCCAACAATTTCCACCAAACTCCTCCTCTTTCACCAAGTTTCATTTGCCTTGATGGTTGTTAACAACGGCTTCATGAGCAGAGAGCCATCACCTTTAATGTATGCATCCCATTGTCATTGATGATTGGAAAATTAGACTGCAACAAGCCCTCTTAGTGCAATGTTTTGCCACAAGATGGCCTTCAGTTGCAGCTCCATCAGCAGTACTTGAAAGTAAGACAAAGAAGCATAATTAACACTGAATTGTATCTCTAAATGGCACATTCTGCAAAATCAACTACCCTTACCCAACAACATGGACTTACTACATCAGAAACCAAAGGGAGTGGTGTTGTATGGATAATAAAATCGACAAAATCTGCACCATAATGACTTTTCCTGCTTTAAAACGTTGCAGATAGCCACATCCAAGACAACCCCAAAGAGAAGCACTTATGAACACAACAATCATCAGTGTCTCCATTTGAAGTGATCTGAGAGTGATTCCCAAGGAATATGATTCCAAACATGTTTAGTTGCTTTTGTCAATTGAAACTGCCCCAACAAGTAGCACTTACTGAATTCAACACTCAAGTCAATGCTCAAATTAGGGTAATATGGATGACTTAGAAAAGACGTCAGCATCCTTCTTCCAATAACACACAATGTAGTTGTACTAAGTTAAAACTTTAAGAAGGGATTTGGGGATTCAGATTTCAGCAAAACTACCCCAACAAGTAGCACTTACTGTATTTATTACTCAGGTCGGTGCTCTTGTTTAGGTAATCTTGGTGCAGAAATTCCAAAATATATAGAAACGGTTTTACATTTGATTCCCATCAGATTGTCACATCCAAGACAACCCCAAAGAGAAGCACTTATGAACACAAGAATCATCAGTGTCTCCATTTGAAGTGATCTGAGAGTGATTCCCAAGGAATATGATTCCCAACATGTTTAGTTGCTTTTGTCAATTGAAACTACCCCAACAAGTAGCACTTACTGAATTCAACACTCAAGTCAATGCTCAAATTAGGGTAATATGGATGACTTAGAAAAGACGTCAGCATCCTTCTTCCAATAACACACAATGTAGTTGTACTAAGTTAAAACTTTAAGAAGGGATTTGGGGATTCAGATGTCAGCAAAACTACCCCAACAAGTAGCACTTACTGTATTTATTACTCAGGTCAGTACTGTTGTTTGGGTAATCTTGGTGCAGAAATTCCAAAATATATAAAAATGGCTTTACATTTGATTCCCATCAGATTGTCACATCCAAGACAACCCCAAAGAGAAGCACTTATGAACACAAGAATCATCAGTGTCTCCATTTGAAGTGATCTGGGAGTGATTCCCAAGGAATATGATTCCCAACATGTTTAGTTGCTTTTGTCAATTGAAACTGCCCCAACAAGTAGCACTTACTGAATTCAACACTCAAGTCAATGCTCAAATTAGGGTAATATGGATGACTTAGAAAAGACGTCAGCATCCTTCTTCCAATAACACACAATGTAGTTGTACTAAGTTAAAACTTTAAGAAGGGATTTGGGGATTCAGATGTCAGCAAAACTACCCCAACAAGTAGCACTTACTGTATTTATTACTCAGGTCAGTGCTCTTATTTGGGTAATCTTGTTGCAGAAATTCCAAAATATATAAAAATGGTTTTACATTTGATTCCCATGAGATTGTAACATCCAAGACAACCCCAAAGAGAAGCACTTATGAACACAAGAATCATCAATGTCTCCATTTGAGGTTATCTGAATGTGATTCCATTGACAGCCATTATCAGTAACCAGCTGTAGAATATATCATGTTTAATCAGAACAACATGTAAGACTTACTGAATAAAAAGTCCAGCCAATGCTGAAGTCTGGCCTCTATCAAAGAAATTAAGCCAGTAGTCTTCTTTGCTCATGAGTTTCTCCATAGCCCAGACAGTGCTTCCTCCTGGCATCTTCTCAGTTGTGTCCCAGTAGCAGTTGTGTTTCTTCCCCAAATTTGCCCAACTTAAATACTGAATCCAACAATTTCCACCAAACTCCTCCTCTTTCACCAAGTTTCATTTGCCTTGATGGTTGTTAACAACGGCTTCATGAGCAGACAGCCATCACCTTTAATGTATGCATCCCATTGTCATTGATGATTGGAAAATTAGACTGCAACAAGCCCTCTTAGTGCAATGTTTTGCCACAAGATGGCCTTCAGTTGCAGCTCCATCAGCAGTACTTGAAAGTAAGATAAAGAAGCATAATTAACACTGAATTGTGTCTCTAAATGGCACATTCTGCAAAATCAACTACCCTTACCCAACAACATGGACTTACTACATCAGAAACCAAAGGGAGTGGTGTTGTATGGATAATAAAACCGACAAAATCTGCACCATAATGACTTTTCCTGCTTTAAAACGTTGCAGATAGCCACATCCAAGACAACCCCAAAGAGAAGCACTTATGAACACAAGAATCATCAGTGTCTCCATTTGAAGTGATCTGAGAGTGATTCCCAAGGAATATGATTCCCAACATGTTTAGTTGCTTTTGTCAATTGAAACTGCCCCAACAAGTAGCACTTACTGAATTCAACACTCAAGTCAATGCTCAAATTAGGGTAATATGGATGACTTAGAAAAGACGTCAGCATCCTTCTTCCAATAACACACAATGTAGTTGTACTAAGTTAAAACTTTAAGAAGGGATTTGGGGATTCAGATGTCAGCAAAACTACCCCAACAAGTAACACTTACTGTATTTATTACTCAGGTCAGTACTGTTGTTTGGGTAATCTTGGTGCAGAAATTCCAAAATATATAAAAATGGCTTTACATTTGATTCCCATCAGATTGTCACATCCAAGACAACCCCAAAGAGAAGCACTTATGAACACAAGAATCATCAGTGTCTCCATTTGAAGTGATCTGGGAGTGATTCCCAAGGAATATGATTCCCAACATGTTTAGTTGCTTTTGTCAATTGAAACTGCCCCAACAAGTAGCACTTACTGAATTCAACACTCAAGTCAATGCTCAAATTAGGGTAATATGGATGACTTAGAAAAGACGTCAGCATCCTTCTTCCAATAACACACAATGTAGTTGTACTAAGTTAAAACTTTAAGAAGGGATTTGGGGATTCAGATGTCAGCAAAACTACCCCAACAAGTAGCACTTACTGTATTTATTACTCAGGTCAGTGCTCTTATTTGGGTAATCTTGTTGCAGAAATTCCAAAATATATAAAAATGGTTTTACATTTGATTCCCATGAGATTGTAACATCCAAGACAACCCCAAAGAGAAGCACTTATGAACATAACATCATCAATGTCTCCATTTGAGGTTATCTGAATGTGATTCCATTGACAGCCATTATCAGTAACCAGCTGTAGAATATATCATGTTTAATCAGAACAACATGTAAGACTTACTGAATAAAAAGTCCAGCCAATGCTGAAGTCTGGCCTCTATCAAAGAAATTAAGCCAGTAGTCTTCTTTGCTCATGAGTTTCTCCATAGCCCAGACAGTGCTTCCTCCTGGCATCTTCTCAGTTGTGTCCCAGTAGCAGTTGTGTTTCTTCCCCAAATTTGCCCAACTTAAATACTGAATCCAACAATTTCCACCAAACTCCTCCTCTTTCACCAAGTTTCATTTGCCTTGATGGTTGTTAACAACGGCTTCATGAGCAGACAGCCATCACCTTTAATGTATGCATCCCATTGTCATTGATGATTGGAAAATTAGTCTGCAACAAGCCCTCTTAGTGCAATGTTTTGCCACAAGATGGCCTTCAGTTGCAGCTCCATCAGCAGTACTTGAAAGTAAGACAAAGAAGCATAATTAACACTGAATTGTGTCTCTAAATGGCACATTCTGCAAAATCAACTACCCTTACCCAACAACATGGACTTACTACATCAGAAACCAAAGGGAGTGGTGTTGTATGGATAATAAAATCGACAAAATCTGCACCATAATGACTTTTCCTGCTTTAAAACGTTGCAGATAGCCACATCCAAGACAACCCCAAAGAGAAGCACTTATGAACACAAGAATCATCAGTGTCTCCATTTGAAGTGATCTGAGAGTGATTCCCAAGGAATATGATTCCCAACATGTTTAGTTGCTTTTGTCAATTGAAACTGCCCCAACAAGTAGCACTTACTGAATTCAACACTCAAGTCAATGCTCAAATTAGGGTAATATGGATGACTTAGAAAAGACGTCAGCATCCTTCTTCCAATAACACACAATGTAGTTGTACTAAGTTAAAACTTTAAGAAGGGATTTGGGGATTCAGATGTCAGCAAAACTACCCCAACAAGTAGCACTTACTGTATTTATTACTCAGGTCAGTGCTCTTGTTTGGGTAATCTTGGTGCAGAAATTCCAAAATATATAGAAACGGTTTTACATTTGATTCCCATCAGATTGTCACATCCAAGACAACCCCAAAGAGAAGCACTTATGAACACAAGAATCATCAGTGTCTCCATTTGAAGTGATCTGAGAGTGATTCCCAAGGAATATGATTCCCAACATGTTTAGTTGCTTTTGTCAATTGAAACTGCCCCAACAAGTAGCACTTACTGAATTCAACACTCAAGTCAATGCTCAAATTAGGGTAATATGGATGACTTAGAAAAAACGTCAGCATCCTTCTTCCAATAACACACAATGTAGTTGTACTAAGTTAAAACTTTAAGAAGGGATTTGGGGATTCAGATGTCAGCAAAACTACCCCAACAAGTAGCACTTACTGTATTTATTACTCAGGTCAGTACTGTTGTTTGGGTAATCTTGGTGCAGAAATTCCAAAATATATAAAAATGGCTTTACATTTGATTCCCATCAGATTGTCACATCCAAGACAACCCCAAAGAGAAGCACTTATGAACACAAGAATCATCAGTGTCTCCATTTGAAGTGATCTGAGAGTGATTCCCAAGGAATATGATTCCCAACATGTTTAGTTGCTTTTGTCAATTGAAACTGCCCCAACAAGTAGCACTTACTGAATTCAACACTCAAGTCAATGCTCAAATTAGGGTAATATGGATGACTTAGAAAAGACGTCAGCATCCTTCTTCCAATAACACACAATGTAGTTGTACTAAGTTAAAACTTTAAGAAGGGATTTGGGGATTCAGATGTCAGCAAAACTACCCCAACAAGTAGCACTTACTGTATTTATTACTCAGGTCAGTGCTCTTATTTGGGTAATCTTGTTGCAGAAATTCCAAAATATATAAAAATGGTTTTACATTTGATTCCCATGAGATTGTAACATCCAAGACAACCCCAAAGAAAAGCACTTATGAACATAACATCATCAATGTCTCCATTTGAGGTTATCTGAATGTGATTCCATTGACAGCCATTATCAGTAACCAGCTGTAGAATATATCATGTTTAATCAGAACAACATGTAAGACTTACTGAATAAAAAGTCCAGCCAATGCTGAAGTCTGGCCTCTATCAAAGAAATGAAGCCAGTAGTCTTCTTTGCTCATGAGTTTCTCCATAGCCCAGACAGTGCTTCCTCCAGGCATCTTCTCAGTTGTGTCCCAGTAGCAGTTGTGTTTCTTCCCCAAATTTGCCCAACTTAAATACTGAATCCAACAATTTCCACCAAACTCCTCCTCTTTCACCAAGTTTCATTTGCCTTGATGGTTGTTAACAACGGCTTCATGAGCAGACAGCCATCACCTTTAATGTATGCATCCCATTGTCATTGATGATTGGAAAATTAGTCTGCAACAAGCCCTCTTAGTGCAATGTTTTGCCACAAGATGGCCTTCAGTTGCAGCTCCATCAGCAGTACTTGAAAGTAAGACAAAGAAGCATAATTAACACTGAATTGTGTCTCTAAATGGCACATTCTGCAAAATCAACTACCCTTACCCAACAACATGGACTTACTACATCAGAAACCAAAGGGAGTGGTGTTGTATGGATAATAAAATCGACAAAATCTGCACCATAATGACTTTTCCTGCTTTAAAACGTTGCAGATAGCCACATCCAAGACAACCCCAAAGAGAAGCACTTATGAACACAAGAATCATCAGTGTCTCCATTTGAAGCGATCTGAGAGTGATTCCCAAGGAATATGATTCCCAACATGTTTAGTTGCTTTTGTCAATTGAAACTGCCCCAACAAGTAGCACTTACTGAATTCAACACTCAAGTCAATGCTCAAATTAGGGTAATATGGATGACTTAGAAAAGACGTCAGCATCCTTCTTCCAATAACACACAATGTAGTTGTACTAAGTTAAAACTTTAAGAAGGGATTTGGGGATTCAGATGTCAGCAAAACTACCCCAACAAGTAGCACTTACTGTATTTATTACTCAGGTCAGTGCTCTTGTTTGGGTAATCTTGGTGCAGAAATTCCAAAATATATAGAAACGGTTTTACATTTGATTCCCATCAGATTGTCACATCCAAGACAACCCCAAAGAGAAGCACTTATGAACACAAGAATCATCAGTGTCTCCATTTGAAGTGATCTGAGAGTGATTCCCAAGGAATATGATTCCCAACATGTTTAGTTGCTTTTGTCAATTGAAACTGCCCCAACAAGTAGCACTTACTGAATTCAACACTCAAGTCAATGCTCAAATTAGGGTAATATGGATGACTTAGAAAAAACGTCAGCATCCTTCTTCCAATAACACACAATGTAGTTGTACTAAGTTAAAACTTTAAGAAGGGATTTGGGGATTCAGATGTCAGCAAAACTACCCCAACAAGTAGCACTTACTGTATTTATTACTCAGGTCAGTACTGTTGTTTGGGTAATCTTGGTGCAGAAATTCCAAAATATATAAAAATGGCTTTACATTTGATTCCCATCAGATTGTCACATCCAAGACAACCCCAAAGAGAAGCACTTATGAACACAAGAATCATCAGTGTCTCCATTTGAAGTGATCTGAGAGTGATTCCCAAGGAATATGATTCCCAACATGTTTAGTTGCTTTTGTCAATTGAAACTGCCCCAACAAGTAGCACTTACTGAATTCAACACTCAAGTCAATGCTCAAATTAGGGTAATATGGATGACTTAGAAAAGACGTCAGCATCCTTCTTCCAATTGTTATTGGAAGAAGGATGCTGCAGACAGCCATCACCTTTAATGTATGCATCCCATTGTCATTGATGATTGGAAAATTAGTCTGCAACAAGCCCTCTTAGTGCAATGTTTTGCCACAAGATGGCCTTCAGTTGCAGCTCCATCAGCAGTACTTGAAAGTAAGACAAAGAAGCATAATTAACACTGAATTGTGTCTCTAAATGGCACATTCTGCAAAATCAACTACCCTTACCCAACAACATGGACTTACTACATCAGAAACCAAAGGGAGTGGTGTTGTATGGATAATAAAATCGACAAAATCTGCACCATAATGACTTTTCCTGCTTTAAAACGTTGCAGATAGCCACATCCAAGACAACCCCAAAGAGAAGCACTTATGAACACAAGAATCATCAGTGTCTCCATTTGAAGCGATCTGAGAGTGATTCCCAAGGAATATGATTCCCAACATGTTTAGTTGCTTTTGTCAATTGAAACTGCCCCAACAAGTAGCACTTACTGAATGAAGAAGGGATTTGGGGATTCAGATGTCAGCAAAACTACCCCAACAAGTAGCACTTACTGTATTTATTACTCAGGTCAGTGCTCTTATTTGGGTAATCTTGTTGCAGAAATTCCAAAATATATAAAAATGGTTTTACATTTGATTCCCATGAGATTGTAACATCCAAGACAACCCCAAAGAGAAGCACTTATGAACATAACATCATCAATGTCTCCATTTGAGGTTATCTGAATGTGATTCCATTGACAGCCATTATCAGTAACCAGCTGTAGAATATATCATGTTTAATCAGAACAACATGTAAGACTTACTGAATAAAAAGTCCAGCCAATGCTGAAGTCTGGCCTCTATCAAAGAAATGAAGCCAGTAGTCTTCTTTGCTCATGAGTTTCTCCATAGCCCAGACAGTGCTTCCTCCTGGCATCTTCTCAGTTGTGTCCCAGTAGCAGTTGTGTTTCTTCCCCAAATTTGCCCAACTTAAATACTGAATCCAACAATTTCCACCAAACTCCTCCTCTTTCACCAAGTTTCATTTGCCTTGATGGTTGTTAACAACGGCTTCATGAGCAGACAGCCATCACCTTTAATGTATGCATCCCATTGTCATTGATGATTGGAAAATTAGTCTGCAACAAGCCCTCTTAGTGCAATGTTTTGCCACAAGATGGCCTTCAGTTGCAGCTCCATCAGCAGTACTTGAAAGTAAGACAAAGAAGCATAATTAACACTGAATTGTGTCTCTAAATGGCACATTCTGCAAAATCAACTACCCTTACCCAACAACATGGACTTACTACATCAGAAACCAAAGGGAGTGGTGTTGTATGGATAATAAAATCGACAAAATCTGCACCATAATGACTTTTCCTGCTTTAAAACGTTGCAGATAGCCACATCCAAGACAACCCCAAAGAGAAGCACTTATGAACACAAGAATCATCAGTGTCTCCATTTGAAGTGATCTGAGAGTGATTCCCAAGGAATATGATTCCCAACATGTTTAGTTGCTTTTGTCAATTGAAACTGCCCCAACAAGTAGCACTTACTGAATTCAACACTCAAGTCAATGCTCAAATTAGGGTAATATGGATGACTTAGAAAAGACGTCAGCATCCTTCTTCCAATAACACACAATGTAGTTGTACTAAGTTAAAACTTTAAGAAGGGATTTGGGGATTCAGATGTCAGCAAAACTACCCCAACAAGTAGCACTTACTGTATTTATTACTCAGGTCAGTGCTCTTGTTTGGGTAATCTTGGTGCAGAAATTCCAAAATATATAGAAACGGTTTTACATTTGATTCCCATCAGATTGTCACATCCAAGACAACCCCAAAGAGAAGCACTTATGAACACAAGAATCATCAGTGTCTCCATTTGAAGTGATCTGAGAGTGATTCCCAAGGAATATGATTCCCAACATGTTTAGTTGCTTTTGTCAATTGAAACTGCCCCAACAAGTAGCACTTACTGAATTCAACACTCAAGTCAATGCTCAAATTAGGGTAATATGGATGACTTAGAAAAGACGTCAGCATCCTTCTTCCAATAACACACAATGTAGTTGTACTAAGTTAAAACTTTAAGAAGGGATTTGGGGATTCAGATGTCAGCAAAACTACCCCAACAAGTAGCACTTACTGTATTTATTACTCAGGTCAGTACTGTTGTTTGGGTAATCTTGGTGCAGAAATTCCAAAATATATAAAAATGGCTTTACATTTGATTCCCATCAGATTGTCACATCCAAGACAACCCCAAAGAGAAGCACTTATGAACACAAGAATCATCAGTGTCTCCATTTGAAGTGATCTGAGAGTGATTCCCAAGGAATATGATTCCCAACATGTTTAGTTGCTTTTGTCAATTGAAACTGCCCCAACAAGTAGCACTTACTGAATTCAACACTCAAGTCAATGCTCAAATTAGGGTAATATGGATGACTTAGAAAAGACGTCAGCATCCTTCTTCCAATAACACACAATGTAGTTGTACTAAGTTAAAACTTTAAGAAGGGATTTGGGGATTCAGATGTCAGCAAAACTACCCCAACAAGTAGCACTTACTGTATTTATTACTCAGGTCAGTGCTCTTATTTGGGTAATCTTGTTGCAGAAATTCCAAAATATATAAAAATGGTTTTACATTTGATTCCCATGAGATTGTAACATCCAAGACAACCCCAAAGAGAAGCACTTATGAACATAACATCATCAATGTCTCCATTTGAGGTTATCTGAATGTGATTCCATTGACAGCCATTATCAGTAACCAGCTGTAGAATATATCATGTTTAATCAGAACAACATGTAAGACTTACTGAATAAAAAGTCCAGCCAATGCTGAAGTCTGGCCTCTATCAAAGAAATGAAGCCAGTAGTCTTCTTTGCTCATGAGTTTCTCCATAGCCCAGACAGTGCTTCCTCCTGGCATCTTCTCAGTTGTGTCCCAGTAGCAGTTGTGTTTCTTCCCCAAATTTGCCCAACTTAAATACTGAATCCAACAATTTCCACCAAACTCCTCCTCTTTCACCAAGTTTCATTTGCCTTGATGGTTGTTAACAACGGCTTCATGAGCAGACAGCCATCACCTTTAATGTATGCATCCCATTGTCATTGATGATTGGAAAATTAGACTGCAACAAGCCCTCTTAGTGCAATGTTTTGCCACAAGATGGCCTTCAGTTGCAGCTCCATCAGCAGTACTTGAAAGTAAGATAAAGAAGCATAATTAACACTGAATTGTGTCTCTAAATGGCACATTCTGCAAAATCAACTACCCTTACCCAACAACATGGACTTACTACATCAGAAACCAAAGGGAGTGGTGTTGTATGGATAATAAAACCGACAAAATCTGCACCATAATGACTTTTCCTGCTTTAAAACGTTGCAGATAGCCACATCCAAGACAACCCCAAAGAGAAGCACTTATGAACACAAGAATCATCAGTGTCTCCATTTGAAGTGATCTGAGAGTGATTCCCAAGGAATATGATTCCCAACATGTTTAGTTGCTTTTGTCAATTGAAACTGCCCCAACAAGTAGCACTTACTGAATTCAACACTCAAGTCAATGCTCAAATTAGGGTAATATGGATGACTTAGAAAAGACGTCAGCATCCTTCTTCCAATAACACACAATGTAGTTGTACTAAGTTAAAACTTTAAGAAGGGATTTGGGGATTCAGATGTCAGCAAAACTACCCCAACAAGTAACACTTACTGTATTTATTACTCAGGTCAGTACTGTTGTTTGGGTAATCTTGGTGCAGAAATTCCAAAATATATAAAAATGGCTTTACATTTGATTCCCATCAGATTGTCACATCCAAGACAACCCCAAAGAGAAGCACTTATGAACACAAGAATCATCAGTGTCTCCATTTGAAGTGATCTGGGAGTGATTCCCAAGGAATATGATTCCCAACATGTTTAGTTGCTTTTGTCAATTGAAACTGCCCCAACAAGTAGCACTTACTGAATTCAACACTCAAGTCAATGCTCAAATTAGGGTAATATGGATGACTTAGAAAAGACGTCAGCATCCTTCTTCCAATAACACACAATGTAGTTGTACTAAGTTAAAACTTTAAGAAGGGATTTGGGGATTCAGATGTCAGCAAAACTACCCCAACAAGTAGCACTTACTGTATTTATTACTCAGGTCAGTGCTCTTATTTGGGTAATCTTGTTGCAGAAATTCCAAAATATATAAAAATGGTTTTACATTTGATTCCCATGAGATTGTAACATCCAAGACAACCCCAAAGAGAAGCACTTATGAACATAACATCATCAATGTCTCCATTTGAGGTTATCTGAATGTGATTCCATTGACAGCCATTATCAGTAACCAGCTGTAGAATATATCATGTTTAATCAGAACAACATGTAAGACTTACTGAATAAAAAGTCCAGCCAATGCTGAAGTCTGGCCTCTATCAAAGAAATGAAGCCAGTAGTCTTCTTTGCTCATGAGTTTCTCCATAGCCCAGACAGTGCTTCCTCCTGGCATCTTCTCAGTTGTGTCCCAGTAGCAGTTGTGTTTCTTCCCCAAATTTGCCCAACTTAAATACTGAATCCAACAATTTCCACCAAACTCCTCCTCTTTCACCAAGTTTCATTTGCCTTGATGGTTGTTAACAACGGCTTCATGAGCAGACAGCCATCACCTTTAATGTATGCATCCCATTGTCATTGATGATTGGAAAATTAGTCTGCAACAAGCCCTCTTAGTGCAATGTTTTGCCACAAGATGGCCTTCAGTTGCAGCTCCATCAGCAGTACTTGAAAGTAAGACAAAGAAGCATAATTAACACTGAATTGTGTCTCTAAATGGCACATTCTGCAAAATCAACTACCCTTACCCAACAACATGGACTTACTACATCAGAAACCAAAGGGAGTGGTGTTGTATGGATAATAAAATCGACAAAATCTGCACCATAATGACTTTTCCTGCTTTAAAACGTTGCAGATAGCCACATCCAAGACAACCCCAAAGAGAAGCACTTATGAACACAAGAATCATCAGTGTCTCCATTTGAAGTGATCTGAGAGTGATTCCCAAGGAATGATTCCCAACATGTTTAGTTGCTTTTGTCAATTGAAACTGCCCCAACAAGTAGCACTTACTGAATTCAACACTCAAGTCAATGCTCAAATTAGGGTAATATGGATGACTTAGAAAAGACGTCAGCATCCTTCTTCCAATAACACACAATGTAGTTGTACTAAGTTAAAACTTTAAGAAGGGATTTGGGGATTCAGATGTCAGCAAAACTACCCCAACAAGTAGCACTTACTGTATTTATTACTCAGGTCAGTGCTCTTGTTTGGGTAATCTTGGTGCAGAAATTCCAAAATATATAGAAACGGTTTTACATTTGATTCCCATCAGATTGTCACATCCAAGACAACCCCAAAGAGAAGCACTTATGAACACAAGAATCATCAGTGTCTCCATTTGAAGTGATCTGAGAGTGATTCCCAAGGAATATGATTCCCAACATGTTTAGTTGCTTTTGTCAATTGAAACTGCCCCAACAAGTAGCACTTACTGAATTCAACACTCAAGTCAATGCTCAAATTAGGGTAATATGGATGACTTAGAAAAGACGTCAGCATCCTTCTTCCAATAACACACAATGTAGTTGTACTAAGTTAAAACTTTAACAAGGGATTTGGGGATTCAGATGTCAGCAAAACTACCCCAACAAGTAGCACTTACTGTATTTATTACTCAGGTCAGTACTGTTGTTTGGGTAATCTTGGTGCAGAAATTCCAAAATATATAAAAATGGCTTTACATTTGATTCCCATCAGATTGTCACATCCAAGACAACCCCAAAGAGAAGCACTTATGAACACAAGAATCATCAGTGTCTCCATTTGAAGTGATCTGGGAGTGATTCCCAAGGAATATGATTCCCAACATGTTTAGTTGCTTTTGTCAATTGAAACTGCCCCAACAAGTAGCACTTACTGAATTCAACACTCAAGTCAATGCTCAAATTAGGGTAATATGGATGACTTAGAAAAGACGTCAGCATCCTTCTTCCAATAACACACAATGTAGTTGTACTAAGTTAAAACTTTAAGAAGGGATTTGGGGATTCAGATGTCAGCAAAACTACCCCAACAAGTAGCACTTACTGTATTTATTACTCAGGTCAGTGCTCTTATTTGGGTAATCTTGTTGCAGAAATTCCAAAATATATAAAAATGGTTTTACATTTGATTCCCATGAGATTGTAACATCCAAGACAACCCCAAAGAGAAGCACTTATGAACATAACATCATCAATGTCTCCATTTGAGGTTATCTGAATGTGATTCCATTGACAGCCATTATCAGTAACCAGCTGTAGAATATATCATGTTTAATCAGAACAACATGTAAGACTTACTGAATAAAAAGTCCAGCCAATGCTGAAGTCTGGCCTCTATCAAAGAAATGAAGCCAGTAGTCTTCTTTGCTCATGAGTTTCTCCATAGCCCAGACAGTGCTTCCTCCTGGCATCTTCTCAGTTGTGTCCCAGTAGCAGTTGTGTTTCTTTCCCAAATTTGCCCAACTTAAATACTGAATCCAACAATTTCCACCAAACTCCTCCTCTTTCACCAAGTTTCATTTGCCTTGATGGTTGTTAACAACGGCTTCATGAGCAGACAGCCATCACCTTTAATGTATGCATCCCATTGTCATTGATGATTGGAAAATTAGACTGCAACAAGCCCTCTTAGTGCAATGTTTTGCCACAAGATGGCCTTCAGTTGCAGCTCCATCAGCAGTACTTGAAAGTAAGACAAAGAAGCATAATTAACACTGAATTGTGTCTCTAAATGGCACATTCTGCAAAATCAACTACCCTTACCCAACAACATGGACTTACTACATCAGAAACCAAAGGGAGTGGTGTTGTATGGATAATAAAATCGACAAAATCTGCAACATAATGACTTTTCCTGCTTTAAAACGTTGCAGATAGCCACATCCAAGACAACCCCAAAGAGAAGCACTTATGAACACAAGAATCATCAGTGTCTCCATTTGAAGTGATCTGAGAGTGATTCCCAAGGAATATGATTCCCAACATGTTTAGTTGCTTTTGTCAATTGAAACTGCCCCAACAAGTAGCACTTACTGAATTCAACACTCAAGTCAATGCTCAAATTAGGGTAATATGGATGACTTAGAAAAGACGTCAGCATCCTTCTTCCAATAACACACAATGTAGTTGTACTAAGTTAAAACTTTAAGAAGGGATTTGGGGATTCAGATGTCAGCAAAACTACCCCAACAAGTAGCACTTACTGTATTTATTACTCAGGTCAGTACTGTTGTTTGGGTAATCTTGGTGCAGAAATTCCAAAATATATAAAAATGGCTTTACATTTGATTCCCATCAGATTGTCACATCCAAGACAACCCCAAAGAGAAGCACTTATGAACACAAGAATCATCAGTGTCTCCATTTGAAGTGATCTGAGAGTGATTCCCAAGGAATATGATTCCCAACATGTTTAGTTGCTTTTGTCAATTGAAACTGCCCCAACAAGTAGCACTTACTGAATTCAACACTCAAGTCAATGCTCAAATTAGGGTAATATGGATGACTTAGAAAAGACGTCAGCATCCTTCTTCCAATAACACACAATGTAGTTGTACTAAGTTAAAACTTTAAGAAGGGATTTGGGGATTCAGATGTCAGCAAAACTACCCCAACAAGTAGCACTTACTGTATTTATTACTCAGGTCAGTGCTCTTATTTGGGTAATCTTGTTGCAGAAATTCCAAAATATATAAAAATGGTTTTACATTTGATTCCCATGAGATTGTAACATCCAAGACAACCCCAAAGAGAAGCACTTATGAACACAAGAATCATCAATGTCTCCATTTGAGGTTATCTGAATGTGATTCCATTGACAGCCATTATCAGTAACCAGCTGTAGAATATATCATGTTTAATCAGAACAACATGTAAGACTTACTGAATAAAAAGTCCAGCCAATGCTGAAGTCTGGCCTCTATCAAAGAAATGAAGCCAGTAGTCTTCTTTGCTCATGAGTTTCTCCATAGCCCAGACAGTGCTTCCTCCTGGCATCTTCTCAGTTGTGTCCCAGTAGCAGTTGTGTTTCTTCCCCAAATTTGCCCAACTTAAATACTGAATCCAACAATTTCCACCAAACTCCTCCTCTTTCACCAAGTTTCATTTGCCTTGATGGTTGTTAACAACGGCTTCATGAGCAGACAGCCATCACCTTTAATGTATGCATCCCATTGTCATTGATGATTGGAAAATTAGACTGCAACAAGCCCTCTTAGTGCAATGTTTTGCCACAAGATGGCCTTCAGTTGCAGCTCCATCAGCAGTACTTGAAAGTAAGACAAAGAAGCATAATTAACACTGAATTGTGTCTCTAAATGGCAATTTTTGCAAAATCAACTACCCTTACCCAACAACATGGACTTACTACATCAGAAACCAAAGGGAGTGGTGTTGTATGGATAATAAAATCGACAAAATCTGCACCATAATGACTTTTCCTGCTTTAAAACGTTGCAGATAGCCACATCCAAGACAACCCCAAAGAGAAGCACTTATGAACACAAGAATCATCAGTGTCTCCATTTGAAGTGATCTGAGAGAGTGATTCCCAAGGAATATGATTCCCAACATGTTTAGTTGCTTTTGTCAATTGAAACTGCCCCAACAAGTAGCACTTACTGAATTCAACACTCAAGTCAATGCTCAAATTAGGGTAATATGGATGACTTAGAAAAGACGTCAGCATCCTTCTTCCAATAACACACAATGTAGTTGTACTAAGTTAAAACTTTAAGAAGGGATTTGGGGATTCAGATGTCAGCAAAACTACCCCAACAAGTAGCACTTACTGTATTTATTACTCAGGTCAGTGCTCTTATTTGGGTAATCTTGTTGCAGAAATTCCAAAATATATAAAAATGGTTTTACATTTGATTCCCATGAGATTGTAACATCCAAGACAACCCCAAAGAGAAGCACTTATGAACACAAGAATCATCAATGTCTCCATTTGAGGTTATCTGAATGTGATTCCATTGGCAGCCATTATCAGTAACCAGCTGTAGAATATATCATGTTTAATCAGAACAACATGTAAGACTTACTGAATAAAAAGTCCAGCCAATGCTGAAGTCTGGCCTCTATCAAAGAAATGAAGCCAGTAGTCTTCTTTGCTCATGAGTTTCTCCATAGCCCAGACAGTGCTTCCTCCTGGCATCTTCTCAGTTGTGTCCCAGTAGCAGTTGTGTTTCTTCCCCAAATTTGCCCAACTTAAATACTGAATCCAACAATTTCCACCAAACTCCTCCTCTTTCACCAAGTTTCATTTGCCTTGATGGTTGTTAACAACGGCTTCATGAGAAGCACTTATGAACACAAGAATCATCAGTGTCTCCATTTGAAGTGATCTGAGAGTGATTCCCAAGGAATATGATTCCCAACATGTTTAGTTGCTTTTGTCAATTGAAACTGCCCCAACAAGTAGCACTTACTGAATTCAACACTCAAGTCAATGCTCAAATTAGGGTAATATGGATGACTTAGAAAAGACGTCAGCATCCTTCTTCCAATAACACACAATGTAGTTGTACTAAGTTAAAACTTTAAGAAGGGATTTGGGGATTCAGATGTCAGCAAAACTACCCCAACAAGTAGCACTTACTGTATTTATTACTCAGGTCAGTGCTCTTATTTGGGTAATCTTGTTGCAGAAATTCCAAAATATATAAAAATGGTTTTACATTTGATTCCCATGAGATTGTAACATCCAAGACAACCCCAAAGAGAAGCACTTATGAACATAACATCATCAATGTCTCCATTTGAGGTTATCTGAATGTGATTCCATTGACAGCCATTATCAGTAACCAGCTGTAGAATATATCATGTTTAATCAGAACAACATGTAAGACTTACTGAATAAAAAGTCCAGCCAATGCTGAAGTCTGGCCTCTATCAAAGAAATGAAGCCAGTAGTCTTCTTTGCTCATGAGTTTCTCCATAGCCCAGACAGTGCTTCCTCCTGGCATCTTCTCAGTTGTGTCCCAGTAGCAGTTGTGTTTCTTCCCCAAATTTGCCCAACTTAAATACTGAATCCAACAATTTCCACCAAACTCCTCCTCTTTCACCAAGTTTCATTTGCCTTGATGGTTGTTAACAACGGCTTCATGAGCAGACAGCCATCACCTTTAATGTATGCATCCCATTGTCATTGATGATTGGAAAATTAGTCTGCAACAAGCCCTCTTAGTGCAATGTTTTGCCACAAGATGGCCTTCAGTTGCAGCTCCATCAGCAGTACTTGAAAGTAAGACAAAGAAGCATAATTAACACTGAATTGTGTCTCTAAATGGCACATTCTGCAAAATCAACTACCCTTACCCAACAACATGGACTTACTACATCAGAAACCAAAGGGAGTGGTGTTGTATGGATAATAAAATCGACAAAATCTGCACCATAATGACTTTTCCTGCTTTAAAACGTTGCAGATAGCCACATCCAAGACAACCCCAAAGAGAAGCACTTATGAACACAAGAATCATCAGTGTCTCCATTTGAAGTGATCTGAGAGTGATTCCCAAGGAATATGATTCCCAACATGTTTAGTTGCTTTTGTCAATTGAAACTGCCCCAACAAGTAGCACTTACTGAATTCAACACTCAAGTCAATGCTCAAATTAGGGTAATATGGATGACTTAGAAAAGACGTCAGCATCCTTCTTCCAATAACACACAATGTAGTTGTACTAAGTTAAAACTTTAAGAAGGGATTTGGGGATTCAGATGTCAGCAAAACTACCCCAACAAGTAGCACTTACTGTATTTATTACTCAGGTCAGTGCTCTTATTTGGGTAATCTTGTTGCAGAAATTCCAAAATATATAAAAATGGTTTTACATTTGATTCCCATGAGATTGTAACATCCAAGACAACCCCAAAGAGAAGCACTTATGAACATAACATCATCAATGTCTCCATTTGAGGTTATCTGAATGTGATTCCATTGACAGCCATTATCAGTAACCAGCTGTAGAATATATCATGTTTAATCAGAACAACATGTAAGACTTACTGAATAAAAAGTCCAGCCAATGCTGAAGTCTGGCCTCTATCAAAGAAATGAAGCCAGTAGTCTTCTTTGCTCATGAGTTTCTCCATAGCCCAGACAGTGCTTCCTCCTGGCATCTTCTCAGTTGTGTCCCAGTAGCAGTTGTGTTTCTTCCCCAAATTTGCCCAACTTAAATACTGAATCCAACAATTTCCACCAAACTCCTCCTCTTTCACCAAGTTTCATTTGCCTTGATGGTTGTTAACAACGGCTTCATGAGCAGACAGCCATCACCTTTAATGTATGCATCCCATTGTCATTGATGATTGGAAAATTAGTCTGCAACAAGCCCTCTTAGTGCAATGTTTTGCCACAAGATGGCCTTCAGTTGCAGCTCCATCAGCAGTACTTGAAAGTAAGACAAAGAAGCATAATTAACACTGAATTGTGTCTCTAAATGGCACATTCTGCAAAATCAACTACCCTTACCCAACAACATGGACTTACTACATCAGAAACCAAAGGGAGTGGTGTTGTATGGATAATAAAATCGACAAAATCTGCACCATAATGACTTTTCCTGCTTTAAAACGTTGCAGATAGCCACATCCAAGACAACCCCAAAGAGAAGCACTTATGAACACAAGAATCATCAGTGTCTCCATTTGAAGTGATCTGAGAGTGATTCCCAAGGAATATGATTCCCAACATGTTTAGTTGCTTTTGTCAATTGAAACTGCCCCAACAAGTAGCACTTACTGAATTCAACACTCAAGTCAATGCTCAAATTAGGGTAATATGGATGACTTAGAAAAGACGTCAGCATCCTTCTTCCAATAACACACAATGTAGTTGTACTAAGTTAACACTTTAAGAAGGGATTTGGGGATTCAGATGTCAGCAAAACTACCCCAACAAGTAGCACTTACTGTATTTATTACTCAGGTCAGTGCTCTTGTTTGGGTAATCTTGGTGCAGAAATTCCAAAATATATAGAAACGGTTTTACATTTGATTCCCATCAGATTGTCACATCCAAGACAACCCCAAAGAGAAGCACTTATGAACACAAGAATCATCAGTGTCTCCATTTGAAGTGATCTGAGAGTGATTCCCAAGGAATATGATTCCCAACATGTTTAGTTGCTTTTGTCAATTGAAACTGCCCCAACAAGTAGCACTTACTGAATTCAACACTCAAGTCAATGCTCAAATTAGGGTAATATGGATGACTTAGAAAAGACGTCAGCATCCTTCTTCCAATAACACACAATGTAGTTGTACTAAGTTAAAACTTTAAGAAGGGATTTGGGGATTCAGATGTCAGCAAAACTACCCCAACAAGTAGCACTTACTGTATTTATTACTCAGGTCAGTACTGTTGTTTGGGTAATCTTGGTGCAGAAATTCCAAAATATATAAAAATGGCTTTACATTTGATTCCCATCAGATTGTCACATCCAAGACAACCCCAAAGAGAAGCACTTATGAACACAAGAATCATCAGTGTCTCCATTTGAAGTGATCTGAGAGTGATTCCCAAGGAATATGATTCCCAACATGTTTAGTTGCTTTTGTCAATTGAAACTGCCCCAACAAGTAGCACTTACTGAATTCAACACTCAAGTCAATGCTCAAATTAGGGTAATATGGATGACTTAGAAAAGACGTCAGCATCCTTCTTCCAATAACACACAATGTAGTTGTACTAAGTTAAAACTTTAAGAAGGGATTTGGGGATTCAGATGTCAGCAAAACTACCCCAACAAGTAGCACTTACTGTATTTATTACTCAGGTCAGTGCTCTTATTTGGGTAATCTTGTTGCAGAAATTCCAAAATATATAAAAATGGTTTTACATTTGATTCCCATGAGATTGTAACATCCAAGACAACCCCAAAGAGAAGCACTTATGAACATAACATCATCAATGTCTCCATTTGAGGTTATCTGAATGTGATTCCATTGACAGCCATTATCAGTAACCAGCTGTAGAATATATCATGTTTAATCAGAACAACATGTAAGACTTACTGAATAAAAAGTCCAGCCAATGCTGAAGTCTGGCCTCTATCAAAGAAATGAAGCCAGTAGTCTTCTTTGCTCATGAGTTTCTCCATAGCCCAGACAGTGCTTCCTCCTGGCATCTTCTCAGTTGTGTCCCAGTAGCAGTTGTGTTTCTTCCCCAAATTTGCCCAACTTAAATACTGAATCCAACAATTTCCACCAAACTCCTCCTCTTTCACCAAGTTTCATTTGCCTTGATGGTTGTTAACAACGGCTTCATGAGCAGACAGCCATCACCTTTAATGTATGCATCCCATTGTCATTGATGATTGGAAAATTAGTCTGCAACAAGCCCTCTTAGTGCAATGTTTTGCCACAAGATGGCCTTCAGTTGCAGCTCCATCAGCAGTACTTGAAAGTAAGACAAAGAAGCATAATTAACACTGAATTGTGTCTCTAAATGGCACATTCTGCAAAATCAACTACCCTTACCCAACAACATGGACTTACTACATCAGAAACCAAAGGGAGTGGTGTTGTATGGATAATAAAATCGACAAAATCTGCACCATAATGACTTTTCCTGCTTTAAAACGTTGCAGATAGCCACATCCAAGACAACCCCAAAGAGAAGCACTTATGAACACAAGAATCATCAGTGTCTCCATTTGAAGTGATCTGAGAGTGATTCCCAAGGAATGATTCCCAACATGTTTAGTTGCTTTTGTCAATTGAAACTGCCCCAACAAGTAGCACTTACTGAATTCAACACTCAAGTCAATGCTCAAATTAGGGTAATATGGATGACTTAGAAAAGACGTCAGCATCCTTCTTCCAATAACACACAATGTAGTTGTACTAAGTTAAAACTTTAAGAAGGGATTTGGGGATTCAGATGTCAGCAAAACTACCCCAACAAGTAGCACTTACTGTATTTATTACTCAGGTCAGTGCTCTTGTTTGGGTAATCTTGGTGCAGAAATTCCAAAATATATAGAAACGGTTTTACATTTGATTCCCATCAGATTGTCACATCCAAGACAACCCCAAAGAGAAGCACTTATGAACACAAGAATCATCAGTGTCTCCATTTGAAGTGATCTGGGAGTGATTCCCAAGGAATATGATTCCCAACATGTTTAGTTGCTTTTGTCAATTGAAACTGCCCCAACAAGTAGCACTTACTGAATTCAACACTCAAGTCAATGCTCAAATTAGGGTAATATGGATGACTTAGAAAAGACGTCAGCATCCTTCTTCCAATAACACACAATGTAGTTGTACTAAGTTAAAACTTTAAGAAGGGATTTGGGGATTCAGATGTCAGCAAAACTACCCCAACAAGTAGCACTTACTGTATTTATTACTCAGGTCAGTGCTCTTATTTGGGTAATCTTGTTGCAGAAATTCCAAAATATATAAAAATGGTTTTACATTTGATTCCCATGAGATTGTAACATCCAAGACAACCCCAAAGAGAAGCACTTATGAACATAACATCATCAATGTCTCCATTTGAGGTTATCTGAATGTGATTCCATTGACAGCCATTATCAGTAACCAGCTGTAGAATATATCATGTTTAATCAGAACAACATGTAAGACTTACTGAATAAAAAGTCCAGCCAATGCTGAAGTCTGGCCTCTATCAAAGAAATGAAGCCAGTAGTCTTCTTTGCTCATGAGTTTCTCCATAGCCCAGACAGTGCTTCCTCCTGGCATCTTCTCAGTTGTGTCCCAGTAGCAGTTGTGTTTCTTCCCCAAATTTGCCCAACTTAAATACTGAATCCAACAATTTCCACCAAACTCCTCCTCTTTCACCAAGTTTCATTTGCCTTGATGGTTGTTAACAACGGCTTCATGAGCAGACAGCCATCACCTTTAATGTATGCATCCCATTGTCATTGATGATTGGAAAATTAGACTGCAACAAGCCCTCTTAGTGCAATGTTTTGCCACAAGATGGCCTTCAGTTGCAGCTCCATCAGCAGTACTTGAAAGTAAGACAAAGAAGCATAATTAACACTGAATTGTGTCTCTAAATGGCACATTCTGCAAAATCAACTACCCTTACCCAACAACATGGACTTACTACATCAGAAACCAAAGGGAGTGGTGTTGTATGGATAATAAAATCGACAAAATCTGCACCATAATGACTTTTCCTGCTTTAAAACGTTGCAGATAGCCACATCCAAGACAACCCCAAAGAGAAGCACTTATGAACACAAGAATCATCAGTGTCTCCATTTGAAGTGATCTGAGAGTGATTCCCAAGGAATATGATTCCCAACATGTTTAGTTGCTTTTGTCAATTGAAACTGCCCCAACAAGTAGCACTTACTGAATTCAACACTCAAGTCAATGCTCAAATTAGGGTAATATGGATGACTTAGAAAAGACGTCAGCATCCTTCTTCCAATAACACACAATGTAGTTGTACTAAGTTAAAACTTTAAGAAGGGATTTGGGGATTCAGATGTCAGCAAAACTACCCCAACAAGTAGCACTTACTGTATTTATTACTCAGGTCAGTGCTCTTGTTTGGGTAATCTTGGTGCAGAAATTCCAAAATATATAGAAACGGTTTTACATTTGATTCCCATCAGATTGTCACATCCAAGACAACCCCAAAGAGAAGCACTTATGAACACAAGAATCATCAGTGTCTCCATTTGAAGTGATCTGAGAGTGATTCCCAAGGAATATGATTCCCAACATGTTTAGTTGCTTTTGTCAATTGAAACTGCCCCAACAAGTAGCACTTACTGAATTCAACACTCAAGTCAATGCTCAAATTAGGGTAATATGGATGACTTAGAAAAGACGTCAGCATCCTTCTTCCAATAACACACAATGTAGTTGTACTAAGTTAAAACTTTAAGAAGGGATTTGGGGATTCAGATGTCAGCAAAACTACCCCAACAAGTAGCACTTACTGTATTTATTACTCAGGTCAGTACTGTTGTTTGGGTAATCTTGGTGCAGAAATTCCAAAATATATAAAAATGGCTTTACATTTGATTCCCATCAGATTGTCACATCCAAGACAACCCCAAAGAGAAGCACTTATGAACACAAGAATCATCAGTGTCTCCATTTGAAGTGATCTGAGAGTGATTCCCAAGGAATATGATTCCCAACATGTTTAGTTGCTTTTGTCAATTGAAACTGCCCCAACAAGTAGCACTTACTGAATTCAACACTCAAGTCAATGCTCAAATTAGGGTAATATGGATGACTTAGAAAAGACGTCAGCATCCTTCTTCCAATAACACACAATGTAGTTGTACTAAGTTAAAACTTTAAGAAGGGATTTGGGGATTCAGATGTCAGCAAAACTACCCCAACAAGTAGCACTTACTGTATTTATTACTCAGGTCAGTACTGTTGTTTGGGTAATCTTGGTGCAGAAATTCCAAAATATATAAAAATGGCTTTACATTTGATTCCCATCAGATTGTCACATCCAAGACAACCCCAAAGAGAAGCACTTATGAACACAAGAATCATCAGTGTCTCCATTTGAAGTGATCTGAGAGTGATTCCCAAGGAATATGATTCCCAACATGTTTAGTTGCTTTTGTCAATTGAAACTGCCCCAACAAGTAGCACTTACTGAATTCAACACTCAAGTCAATGCTCAAATTAGGGTAATATGGATGACTTAGAAAAGACGTCAGCATCCTTCTTCCAATAACACACAATGTAGTTGTACTAAGTTAAAACTTTAAGAAGGGATTTGGGGATTCAGATGTCAGCAAAACTACCCCAACAAGTAGCACTTACTGTATTTATTACTCAGGTCAGTGCTCTTGTTTGGGTAATCTTGGTGCAGAAATTCCAAAATATATAGAAACGGTTTTACATTTGATTCCCATCAGATTGTCACATCCAAGACAACCCCAAAGAGAAGCACTTATGAACACAAGAATCATCAGTGTCTCCATTTGAAGTGATCTGGGAGTGATTCCCAAGGAATATGATTCCCAACATGTTTAGTTGCTTTTGTCAATTGAAACTGCCCCAACAAGTAGCACTTACTGAATTCAACACTCAAGTCAATGCTCAAATTAGGGTAATATGGATGACTTAGAAAAGACGTCAGCATCCTTCTTCCAATAACACACAATGTAGTTGTACTAAGTTAAAACTTTAAGAAGGGATTTGGGGATTCAGATGTCAGCAAAACTACCCCAACAAGTAGCACTTACTGTATTTATTACTCAGGTCAGTGCTCTTATTTGGGTAATCTTGTTGCAGAAATTCCAAAATATATAAAAATGGTTTTACATTTGATTCCCATGAGATTGTAACATCCAAGACAACCCCAAAGAGAAGCACTTATGAACATAACATCATCAATGTCTCCATTTGAGGTTATCTGAATGTGATTCCATTGACAGCCATTATCAGTAACCAGCTGTAGAATATATCATGTTTAATCAGAACAACATGTAAGACTTACTGAATAAAAAGTCCAGCCAATGCTGAAGTCTGGCCTCTATCAAAGAAATGAAGCCAGTAGTCTTCTTTGCTCATGAGTTTCTCCATAGCCCAGACAGTGCTTCCTCCTGGCATCTTCTCAGTTGTGTCCCAGTAGCAGTTGTGTTTCTTCCCCAAATTTGCCCAACTTAAATACTGAATCCAACAATTTCCACCAAACTCCTCCTCTTTCACCAAGTTTCATTTGCCTTGATGGTTGTTAACAACGGCTTCATGAGCAGACAGCCATCACCTTTAATGTATGCATCCCATTGTCATTGATGATTGGAAAATTAGACTGCAACAAGCCCTCTTAGTGCAATGTTTTGCCACAAGATGGCCTTCAGTTGCAGCTCCATCAGCAGTACTTGAAAGTAAGACAAAGAAGCATAATTAACACTGAATTGTGTCTCTAAATGGCACATTCTGCAAAATCAACTACCCTTACCCAACAACATGGACTTACTACATCAGAAACCAAAGGGAGTGGTGTTGTATGGATAATAAAATCGACAAAATCTGCACCATAATGACTTTTCCTGCTTTAAAACGTTGCAGATAGCCACATCCAAGACAACCCCAAAGAGAAGCACTTATGAACACAAGAATCATCAGTGTCTCCATTTGAAGTGATCTGAGAGTGATTCCCAAGGAATATGATTCCCAACATGTTTAGTTGCTTTTGTCAATTGAAACTGCCCCAACAAGTAGCACTTACTGAATTCAACACTCAAGTCAATGCTCAAATTAGGGTAATATGGATGACTTAGAAAAGACGTCAGCATCCTTCTTCCAATAACACACAATGTAGTTGTACTAAGTTAAAACTTTAAGAAGGGATTTGGGGATTCAGATGTCAGCAAAACTACCCCAACAAGTAGCACTTACTGTATTTATTACTCAGGTCAGTGCTCTTGTTTGGGTAATCTTGGTGCAGAAATTCCAAAATATATAGAAACGGTTTTACATTTGATTCCCATCAGATTGTCACATCCAAGACAACCCCAAAGAGAAGCACTTATGAACACAAGAATCATCAGTGTCTCCATTTGAAGTGATCTGAGAGTGATTCCCAAGGAATATGATTCCCAACATGTTTAGTTGCTTTTGTCAATTGAAACTGCCCCAACAAGTAGCACTTACTGAATTCAACACTCAAGTCAATGCTCAAATTAGGGTAATATGGATGACTTAGAAAAGACGTCAGCATCCTTCTTCCAATAACACACAATGTAGTTGTACTAAGTTAAAACTTTAAGAAGGGATTTGGGGATTCAGATGTCAGCAAAACTACCCCAACAAGTAGCACTTACTGTATTTATTACTCAGGTCAGTACTGTTGTTTGGGTAATCTTGGTGCAGAAATTCCAAAATATATAAAAATGGCTTTACATTTGATTCCCATCAGATTGTCACATCCAAGACAACCCCAAAGAGAAGCACTTATGAACACAAGAATCATCAGTGTCTCCATTTGAAGTGATCTGAGAGTGATTCCCAAGGAATATGATTCCCAACATGTTTAGTTGCTTTTGTCAATTGAAACTGCCCCAACAAGTAGCACTTACTGAATTCAACACTCAAGTCAATGCTCAAATTAGGGTAATATGGATGACTTAGAAAAGACGTCAGCATCCTTCTTCCAATAACACACAATGTAGTTGTACTAAGTTAAAACTTTAAGAAGGGATTTGGGGATTCAGATGTCAGCAAAACTACCCCAACAAGTAGCACTTACTGTATTTATTACTCAGGTCAGTGCTCTTATTTGGGTAATCTTGTTGCAGAAATTCCAAAATATATAAAAATGGTTTTACATTTGATTCCCATGAGATTGTAACATCCAAGACAACCCCAAAGAGAAGCACTTATGAACATAACATCATCAATGTCTCCATTTGAGGTTATCTGAATGTGATTCCATTGACAGCCATTATCAGTAACCAGCTGTAGAATATATCATGTTTAATCAGAACAACATGTAAGACTTACTGAATAAAAAGTCCAGCCAATGCTGAAGTCTGGCCTCTATCAAAGAAATGAAGCCAGTAGTCTTCTTTGCTCATGAGTTTCTCCATAGCCCAGACAGTGCTTCCTCCTGGCATCTTCTCAGTTGTGTCCCAGTAGCAGTTGTGTTTCTTCCCCAAATTTGCCCAACTTAAATACTGAATCCAACAATTTCCACCAAACTCCTCCTCTTTCACCAAGTTTCATTTGCCTTGATGGTTGTTAACAACGGCTTCATGAGCAGACAGCCATCACCTTTAATGTATGCATCCCATTGTCATTGATGATTGGAAAATTAGTCTGCAACAAGCCCTCTTAGTGCAATGTTTTGCCACAAGATGGCCTTCAGTTGCAGCTCCATCAGCAGTACTTGAAAGTAAGACAAAGAAGCATAATTAACACTGAATTGTGTCTCTAAATGGCACATTCTGCAAAATCAACTACCCTTACCCAACAACATGGACTTACTACATCAGAAACCAAAGGGAGTGGTGTTGTATGGATAATAAAATCGACAAAATCTGCACCATAATGACTTTTCCTGCTTTAAAACGTTGCAGATAGCCACATCCAAGACAACCCCAAAGAGAAGCACTTATGAACACAAGAATCATCAGTGTCTCCATTTGAAGTGATCTGAGAGTGATTCCCAAGGAATGATTCCCAACATGTTTAGTTGCTTTTGTCAATTGAAACTGCCCCAACAAGTAGCACTTACTGAATTCAACACTCAAGTCAATGCTCAAATTAGGGTAATATGGATGACTTAGAAAAGACGTCAGCATCCTTCTTCCAATAACACACAATGTAGTTGTACTAAGTTAAAACTTTAAGAAGGGATTTGGGGATTCAGATGTCAGCAAAACTACCCCAACAAGTAGCACTTACTGTATTTATTACTCAGGTCAGTGCTCTTGTTTGGGTAATCTTGGTGCAGAAATTCCAAAATATATAGAAACGGTTTTACATTTGATTCCCATCAGATTGTCACATCCAAGACAACCCCAAAGAGAAGCACTTATGAACACAAGAATCATCAGTGTCTCCATTTGAAGTGATCTGGGAGTGATTCCCAAGGAATATGATTCCCAACATGTTTAGTTGCTTTTGTCAATTGAAACTGCCCCAACAAGTAGCACTTACTGAATTCAACACTCAAGTCAATGCTCAAATTAGGGTAATATGGATGACTTAGAAAAGACGTCAGCATCCTTCTTCCAATAACACACAATGTAGTTGTACTAAGTTAAAACTTTAAGAAGGGATTTGGGGATTCAGATGTCAGCAAAAC